>NC_138770.1:304548439-304680939 GCF_965119305.1 Pelophylax lessonae
GGCTGTGGTTGTGGGCGTCTGCAGTGTGGGGGCTTATCGGAATCATCTAAATGGGTATCGGGTACTCATTCTCAAAAAAAGTGTAAAAAAGTAAAAACCACAGGAGACAGTTTTTGACAAGTCCTTTATTAAAAAGAAAAAAATAGTGTCCCTTGATGTAAATCAAATCCATCATCAATCACGATGCCTGCCGGATCCAAAAAATAGAAAAAAATGAAAGCACCTCCCCATGTTGAGGGCATGTGGCCTGGTATGGTTCAGGAGGGGGGGGTGCTCGCTCACCCCCCCCCCCCCCCACCTTTCCTTACCTGCCAGGCTATATGCTCAGATAAGGGTCTGGTATGGATTTTGGGGGGAACCCTATGCCGTTTTTTTTCATTTTTTTTTCATTTTTTTTAATCTGTATTGCCGGGAGCCGACAATACATCACAGTCGCAAGCAGGTTTAAATTACATTTTTTCCTTTAGAAATGTTAGCATTGCTGCAGCAGGCTCCATACATCGTACAGATGCGCCACTTTACAGGCACATTAAGGGGACCCCCCAGGCACAATATTTAAATAGATTTTTCATTTTTATTTTTTTCACTTTAAGCATCATTAAAATCACTGCTCCTTTAGAAAACGATTGTTTAAAAAAAAAAATGTTTGCATTTATACATGTCCCCTAGGGCAGTACCCGGGACCCCATACACTTTTAATTACAATAATTTGCATGTAAGCCTTTAAATGAGGAGTTTTGATTTTTCATGTTCGTGTCCCATAGACTTTAATAGAGTTTGCATGTTGGCTACAACTTTTTCCCTGTTTGAGGTGTTCTGGTGCGAATCGAACAGGGGGGTGTTTGGCCCATCCCTACTGTATACTATGGGGGTTATAAACAAAACACAAAAGGATGTTCATGTAGCAAAGTAAATGTTTGTTTAAGTTTGTGAATAAAGTTGTGTTCAACTGAAATATCCAATTAGGTGCAGAAGATGTAGAAAAACAAGAATTTAGTCTGCACACAGTAAGCACAACATAATTGGATGAATAAAGTAAGCACAGATTCACCCTATTTACTAAACAAACATTCACTTTGCAAAGAGAACTCTCTGCAAATGAAAATATGTGTACATACACTATACTATATACCATGAAATATGTGTTGCGTTGTAATTTTCTATTTATGTTCTATTTATTTGTTGTGGAGTTGAAGTATGAACTTAGTAAAATTATTCTGTCTGTAGTACACACAATCAAATATACAAAGTAGTGAAATCATATAAAATTATACAAATTTGAACAAACTATATGATGTATAAAATGTATGTATTTTGTAAACTATCTGGTAAAACCATACTATTTGCTGTACTGTATAAAAAGGAATAATCTCAACTTTCTGTGACATCTAGCATGTACATGTAAAAATCAGTATTTTATGCTAGAAAATTTCTTACAAACCCCAAACATCATATTCTTTTTAAACCAGAGGCCCTAGAGAAAAATTGGTGAGTGCTGCAATTTTTTATGTCACACGGTATTTGCGCAGCTGTTTTTCAAACTCATTTTTTTTAATACACTTTTTTGAGTTTTAATGCACAAAAACAAAATAATACCCAATTGTTTGGTAAAATTTTAAAGATGATGTTATGCCAAGTAAATAGATACCAAACATGTCATGTTTTAAAATTGCTCACGCCCATGCAATGACGACAAACAACATAAATTATACTATCCATAGGCAACGTTTTTAAAGCCTTTATAGGTTACCACTTTAAATTTACACAGGGGTCTGGTGCTAGAGTTACTGCCCATGATCTGATGTTCGCCGTGATACCTCACATGTATGGGACGATCGCAGTTTGGGTGTGTGCATTTGCGTGTGTGTGGGACCAATGCATGCATTCACCTTTAAGTGCAAGCACAGGGGGATTTACATTTTTAAAAATTATTATTATTTTTTTTTTACATTTATCACTTTTATTGTTATCACAGAGAATATGAGTATACCTTGTGATAGCAATAGACAGTGACAGGTACTCTTTATGGAGAGATCTGTTGTCTATTGCCCATAAAAGCATTTTACACCAAGATCACTTCCGGTTTCCTATACCATAGAGGCAAACAGAGCCGTTCTGGTCTCTATTGGCCTCTAAGATCAGCCGGCAGAAGCATTGGCTGGTCGATTGGATCTCCCGGTGGGACAGTAGAGACCAAGAAAGCCACGGGAGGGGGGGCGTCTCCCCACGCTGCTTGTAAAAGCAATCCCGTGGCTAGTTAGTCGCCAGGATTGCTTTTACAAGAGAGCCGACCATCAGCTCTAAAAAAACAATGCTGGGATGATGCCTGCAGCTGCATCATCCCGGTATAACCACTTGAAGCCCAGTGACATAACGGTATTTCAAGTGGCTAAATAAACAGTATATATATATATATATATATATATATATATCTTGTGAGACACTGACTGGCAGAATTGTGGGTGGAGTATTTGTGTCACCTAGTCTCACCTACACATGGCAACTGGCTCCAGTGAATGGCTGTGCAGTGGGGGAATGCCAGAAGTCTGATCATTGGAAGAGAGCACACTGAGTTCCCAGCATAGCTAGAGAACTGACCACAGTGTGTTCTCCTGCTTATTGTAGTCAGTTTTTACTAGGAAAGCAGAGGGAAAGGCAGGAACACCAGGGATTTCACATTAGGGAAGTAATACAAAGATAACAGGATATTACAAGTACATTGTACAGCAGGCACCTATCAGAAATAGAAAGTGTTGGGGTAACAAACGCTTTAATTTCCCACATCTGTGGCTTTTTAAATTGCAGTCAGTGTCTGTGTATATAAAGTCAATGAGTTTGTTAGCTCTCATGTGGATGTACTAAGCAGGCTAGATCCTGAGCCACCGGGAGCAAAAAAGAACAGCCAAAAGAGCTACGTAACAAGGTATTAGAACTTTATAAAGATGGAAACGGATATAAAAAGATATGCCAAGCCTTGAATATACCAGTACGTACTGTTCAATCACTTATTAAGAAGTGGAAAGGTCAAGGTCAGGTAGACCAAGAAAGATAGCAGCTGTAACTGCCAGAAGAATTGTTTGAGAAATAAAGAAATATCTACAGGTAACCTCAGGAGAAATACAGGCTACTCTGGAAAAAGAGGGTGTGGTTGTTTAACGATCTTGAACAAAAATGAGCTGCATGGTCTAGTTCCAAGAAAGAAGCTTCTTGTTCAATGGCTTTGCACACAGAGGCCCTGAACTTCCTCTTTTGGGGACCCCCACCCAGGGCCGTTTGAAGGAATTTGGGGGCCCCAAGCAAAATGCACATGGAGGCCCCCCCGACCCCCCGCACACACGCAAAGCCTACAGGAACCATAGCATAGCCATACAGTTTAAGTATCTATCTATATATATATATATATATCTATATATATATATATATATATATATATATATATAGATAGATAGATAGATAGATAGATAGATAGATATAATAAAGAAAGAAAGGAGAGAGAGAGAGAGAGAGAGAGGAGGGGGACAGATAAACAAAAAGAGACATAAGAAGACTAAGATTAGAAGGGAGATAGAAAAAAAAAAGAAAGAAGTTTTCAGACCTGTCGGCACTCGGCAGATGTAGAAGCAAAGGGTTCTAGCAGCTACTCACCCTGATGCTATCTGCTCCTCACTCATCCACACCGGCTGCAGGAATTTTAATTGCATTTAGAGCCCTTCTATCTGTATACAGTAGGAGCTGTCAGTCTGCACTGTCCATGGCCTGGTCCATACTCTGCATAAAGTCTAGCTGGTAGGCCAGGGATCTCTCTTGTGTCTGCAAATCTTATCAGACTTTTTACAAACCTGTTGAGGCAGAGAGAGGCCCCCTTGAGGGAGATCCCGATAGCAGTGTCATTGCACTTTACTGCATTGACGATCAAAGGGGCGCTCACAGCCTTGCACAGTGTCGTTGCATTTATTCTTAACCAGTCGTTGTCTTGGGGCCCCAGGTGAGCTGGGGGCCCCAAGCAATTGCTTGGTTTGCCTGCCTTGTAGAAACGGGCCTGCCCCCACCACTAATCTTGCCTCCTGTTCTCCCACCTCTCTCTGAGTGGAGGGAAGGTGTGCAAACTCTATTCCAAACCGGGCTGTGTGCGTCCATAGACACACAGCACAGTTTGACCCCCACCCCCACTTGCTCTTCACAGAATTTGACTGACAGCAGCAGGAGCCGATGGCTCCCTCGGCTGTAGAATCTCTTGTGAGAAGAGAGAGGGGAGAAGAGCTGACTCAGGCGGGCACAGTGCAGGATCAAGATCAGGCTTAGGTAAGTGTTTAGGGGGGCTGGAGGGAGCAGCTTTGGAAAAGTTTTTTACCCTAATGCAGAGAATGCATCCTTTAATTAGGACCTGCTCCATCTTCCTAAGCACTCTCAGCTTGCAGCCTGCAGTAAGCACAATAGCACAATAATGCATATTATATTAACATTTCAACATATATTTATTATTATTAAGGATTTCTATAGCGCCAGCAATTTACTCAGCGCTTTTCAATAATAGAGGGAGACAGTACATATACAATACAATACAATAAAATACAAGAGGATTTAGAGGGCCCTGCTCAGAAGAGCTTACAATCTAATGGGGTGGGGCAGGTGTTACAAGAGGTAAGCGTAGGAAATCAGCTGATGGCAGATTAGTTGTCGGTGTGATAGGCTTCCCTGAAGAGATGAGTTTTCAGGGATCGCCTGAAAGCAGCTAGAGTAGGAGATAACCGTACAGGTTGAGGTAGAGCGTTCCAGAGGATAGGAGAGGCCCTGGAGAAATCCTGGAGACGAGCATGCGAGGAGGAGACAAGGGAGCTTGAGAGGAACGGAGAGGACGATTTGGGTGATATTTGGAGACAAGGTCGGTGATGTAGCTCGCAGCAGAGTTGTGAATGGCTTTGTATGTTGTGGTTAGTATTTTGAATTTAATTCTCTGGGCAATCGGGAGCCAGTGTAGGGATTGGCAGAGAGGGGAGGCAGACGCTGAGCGGTTGGTAAGGTGGATAAGCCTGGCAGCAGCGTTCATGATAGACTGAAGAGGGGATAGCCTATAAAGTGGTATATATCAATATTTCAAAGACTAGTAACAACATCACTAACCATGAACTACAAGACCTGCACACTTGCTGCAGACACTTCTTGAGTGTTGAGTCAATTTTATATTGCAGCAAATGTAGCAAGATGAGCATGACTTTGCCAGTTGCAGCAAGAAAAGTGAAACTCCAGAAAAAGGTTATCAGAGCTGAAAAGAATGGTAAGAATCACTTGCTACTGAAGTCCCAGAGATAATAGGAGACAGTAAGTGACTACACTCGTCCTCTAGAAAAACTCAAGTATTTGCTTTGGCCTGACTATAAGCTCGTAAAAATCGGAAGTGAAATTTCGTCCGACGAACAATCTGCCGATTTTCTGATTGTTAGTATAGTGCTTTCGACAGCCGGACGACAAAAACTGCAGGCTATAAAATTTTTATCGTACATGAACACAGCGTCCGATTTTCGTTTAATTAGTACAGTTTTCGTCTGAAAAAAATCGTAAGAGCAAGACTAGGCATGCTCAGAAACAAAAGAGTACATACAAAACAATTCAACACATGGCATCACTTCTGAAGTGTAACCATATGAGACTAGCATGCAACAAAAAACGGATGAAAGATCGTTTGCTAATCTGATCGTGTGTACGAGGCTTAACCCGTTAATATATGCTACATATAAAGCATTATGAAATGGTGTAAGATAAATTAAAGTAAAATCAGTTATGAGACTAGGCTGTGTTAACCTAATATTTGCCTAAATTGTTACTCAGTTTTGCTGAAAAGCTGCTTTCAGTGGATTTTGTAATTTTGTTATTATAGTGCAATAATGTTTATTTACAGTATTATACAACAGGGTTCTACAGAGTCAGTTTGCTCATCTGATGGTATATCAGTTATGTGAAGTCAACCATACAATCACTAGTAGTACAATCCCCACCAGTACAATCCACAATGGGGTCTGTTCCGCTCCAGTTTCTCCTCCATCCAAAAAGGCTGATCCCTGATTTTGCAATGAACCTCGATGATGAGAGTACGTGTTTGGGATAGGAAATCTTTTCTCATTCTGTTTAATTCCTTGATTGGGTCTCTTCAGTAAAATGAGCGGTTTGTCAGAATATTGGATGTCTGTGGAGTATTTACAAATGCCCAATGCACAGCCCTCGCAATTGATGTAATCATGAGGACCATCGAGCCTGCCATCTGTTACAAAGCTCCGTGGCAAATTGTCTATAGGCAAGTTGTAAAATTTCTGGGTTATTTTATTAACCAAATTGCCTATAGCTATCTCAATGTTCTCTACTAGGAAAGTAGGCTCCTCATACTTGGCAGCTGTGCACATTTTGCATTTTTGCTTGAAAACATGCATCCTCGCCTCCCCATTTGGTCTTTTCAGCCTCATTTGGAATAAAATGTGAACCTTTGAAGAACCCCAGGAGCGACCACAGATTGAGCAACAAAACCTGAAATAAAAGGGACATTCAGATTATATTTTGATTTTGGAACAGGCACATAGAGATACAGTAGTTATAATTACAAGTCAAGCTATGTTGTGTGAAATAGCCACAAAGGTATTTCTATATTTTTTATTAACACATTTTGTTTGCTCCTTCTGTATCTTTACAAGAGCAGTTCACCATAAACATATATGTTTGAGCAGGTTGAATCACTTGGCTTCCAAAATCTGTTGTCGACCTTGGCACTAAAACAGCCTAAACACTTTTAGGATACTACTGGAAATTCCATTTTGTACTAGTCTCATGGAGATGTAGAAAAAAACAAAACAAAAAAACAATGCATTGTTTTGCTATTTACGTGAAATTGAAAAAGTAAAATTTTATAGAATTACCTATTTCAAAGAAATTGTAAGAAGCTGCACTGCGTACATTGTTGATCACAGGAAAAATTCAAGATTTGTTGAGACAAGTCTACAGTTACTTATAGTTGAGAATGTTCAAATGGACACAATCGGCCTTTTATGGAGAAGTTCCAGGCCTGTTTTTGTCACAGACAAATGAATGAACAACACATTCATGTAGATATCTCTCTGAATCTCCACTATGGCTGCTCTAATGTGACCTTGCTGGTGAGGTTTCCCTTAATTTCCAAGGATTCTAACCCTTTCTCACTCTATCCACTCCATTCAAGGGTTGCCACCTTTTTTTTTTTAAGCCAAACCTGAACAAGTTTGCGGCCCAAGGCCAAGGGGGAACGCTGTGGATTCTGGTGTTAGGGGAAATTCTGTTGTAAGGGGGTTTCTGCTCACCAAAGTCCCCCACTTACATCAGAGTTCCCAGCATCCCCCCTTAAATAAAGGTTCCCAAAACCCCCCTTACATCAGAGTCTGCAAAGCACCCTTTACATTTGAGTACTGCTTACCTTAGTGTAATGATTCACTTAAAGGCAGGAGAGAGAAGTGGGGGGGAGACTTCAGTCACAGACACTGATGGTGAGCTCACTCACGTGAGGATGGAAGCTCAGACATAGGCACCTTTCATCCATGACGAATCTGCTGGCTGCTGGACTTCAAATTTCCCATGGGCAGACACAAAAGGGTAGGGTCAATAATACCAATAATGTGGGGTGGGGTGGGGGGGAGGGACTGGTGTCTGGCATAAGTGTGCACCCCAAAGCTAAAACACAGATGCAGTGTGTATATATGTGTATATATATATATATATATATATATATATATATGTGTGTGAGTATATATATATATATATATATATATTGTAAGGGATTAGCTCGGTGGTAGGCGTGGATGACCCCTTTGGGGGTGCGTTTTCACAGAGAGATAGCCGAGCAGAGGTTGAAAACAAGACTGATTTATTCATGCAATTTACTTCATACAATTGCAAGCGTCAAAACAGCCAAAATAAAATAAAAGACAAAATAAATCCTTGCCTCTGTGGGCGGCTACCTTCTCACGCTGGAACCTACCTAAGAAGTCTTTCCAACCTACTGTTGGGCCGACACTGCTGATCCTACAGCAGACACTCAAATGTCCATTTGTTTGTTTTTCACACAGCACAAACATTGTCCATTGAACATGTCCCTTTGTTTTCTTTCACACAGCACATGTTCATTTATAACAGGATCCTTTACTCTTCAGATTCTTCATATTGAACACAGTTCATTTAACAGGTCCCTTTACTCTTCACACTCTTCACATGGAACACTTTGTCTTCTCACCTTTGAGACGTCTTCACTCGTGGTTACCCTCCTTAGCTTCACATCGCTTTAGGGGGTCTTCTCCCATGCTCACCAGCTTGTCGGGAGGCACACATCCGACTGTCCCCCTCTCCCAGCCCACACGGCGACAGGCGGCAGCAGTCCTTCTCCCATGCCCACACGGCGTCGGGAGGTACACGTATGTCTGTCCTCCTCTCCCAGCCTACACGGCGACAGGAGGCAGCACTCAATAGATTTTCTCTGGACAAATTATAGAGTCCTTGATCTCCTCATTCTGAACAGCTGAATGGTTTTCAACTTCCTGCTGGCTCTCTCTGCAGCCAACACCCTATAGTATCAGTGAACTTTCAAAGCAGGTGGGAATGTGTCTCCTCTCAGTGACTACATTCCCAGATTTACCTGACTTCCTGTCACAATATATACACAGTGTGTATATACACACATAACCAACATGGACAGTGTCAGTATGTCAGTAGAGCAGTGGATCTTGTCTGTAGGGCAGAAGTTCATGTCAGTAGGACAGTGGATGGTGTCAGTCAGTACAGCAGTGGACAGTGTCAGCTGGACAGTGGACTTTGTCACAAGGGCAGAGGACAGTGTCAGTGTTTTTTTTTTTTTTTTTACTATTTTTTACAATTTCATTTTACTATTAGTTCTTCTTACAATATTATTTTTAATGTTTTCTTTTACAATTGTTTTAGGAGCCACGTTGGGGGGCTTTGGTTAAATATCAAAGGTCTAAACAGACCCCGGATGTCTCACTTTTGAGACAGAGAGAAGGACGGAGGACAGAGATTCCCCAATGCTTTTCTCTTCAACCTCAGCTGCACTGGACAGTGAATGAATGGTAAGTGCTCTGTGCTGGGCGGCTTCCTGTTCGTTCACAAACTGAAGTATAGTAAACTCAGTTTTCAATGCTTCACTTATAAATAAACGCCCAGGCACACCCAATGCACATGCCTATGGTGACCAGGTTTCAGGCGGTTTGAAACCCAGATACATGATTCAAAACCTGGACTGTCTGGGTGAATCCTGGACAAGCGGCAATCTTACACTATCCAAAAAAAAAAAAGTTTTGGTTGTGCATTAAGTGTTCCATGACTAATGTTAGCAGCTACACTGCAACTTTACACATCATAAGGAGAATAGTCTGTATTTTATCTCCAAAGCTAAACCCAAAATATTGCCAACTGCCCCTTTAAAATACAGTTGCATTTACATTTTAAAGTTACACATTTGTACTCTTCCTTAAAGTCCCTATCAAATAGAAGTTTAGGGACTATGCCTTATGCTGTTATGTCTCTA
The DNA here is from genome assembly GCF_965119305.1 of Pelophylax lessonae. Taxonomy (NCBI): domain Eukaryota; kingdom Metazoa; phylum Chordata; class Amphibia; order Anura; family Ranidae; genus Pelophylax; species Pelophylax lessonae. The sequence continues at coordinate 304,557,990 of NC_138770.1, forward strand.
GCTAAATGTATTGTGTGCTGTTGCTAGGTTGTAACAATCCACAGTTGTTATTTATCTTTTCTGGGCTCTGCAGGCAGCTATGGTTCTGCCTATAGCTGGGATGTTGTTCCAATAAGCAATGCAGGAGGATCAGCACCTCTGAGTTATGAATATTTATCTGATCCAGCCAAACCCTAAGGGGCTGTATGGCTTGGGAGATAAATGTTTGGAAGCTGCCATCTGGATGTTGTAAGAGAGATTCATTGACTGCTTATTGACCGCTTCCAAAAGGGAAAAAAAATGATTAATTTTTTTCACTGCAACTATAGAAAGGCAATGACTGCTCCTAGAGGATGATAGAGTTGTAAGACTGTTATCAAAAGACTGCTCTTAAAGGGCCCACTACTACCACTTCGGAATATCTGTCCTCAATTTATGTGCTATCTTAGGGTATCCTGCAACCATACACCCTCTCTCCTATTGTGAAGTTAAGCAATTAAAGGTAAAAAGAATAGAGTGCCTATCACCCAGTTTATTTTTGCCTCACCACAAACCAAGGACCAGTCTTTGAGATCTGAAATGCTAGCTTTGGTTCACCTACCATTGATCTGGAGTAAAGATGTGTTATATTAATGTGAAGGATTATCTTTCCTGAAAAAAGTTTTGTGTCTGGCAGCACAGATTGCAGTCTGTTCCAAACAGCATCTTCCACAGAGAAATAGAAACACTTGTCATGCCATGATACCAGTAGTTATCTTCAAATGTAGCCTATTTAGCAAAGTCCTGGAGCTGCACACCACTTCCAACGAGGGCCCCTTGAACCTCCTTTAGGCTACGTTCACATGTGTGCGTAGCGGATCACGGGCAGAATCGCCTGTCGCCCAAAAAAGGTACAAGAGCTTCTTTTGGGCGTCAGGCATCCCGCAATTCTGTTTGCACGATGTTACCGTGATTCTGCAGGCGGAAATCGCGGCAACATCGCACAGCGTTTGGGGTGCCATTGCAAATCACGGGCATCACACAGGCGTCCCGCGATTTGCAATGATTCCAGATTGCGGGCAGAATCGCTGTGATTCTGTCTGTGATCCACTACGCCCACATGTGATCATAGCCTTAGGGAAAGGGAGCCTTGACTGCTGGAAACATGGCGTCACTGTGGGTGTGAACCTAAAAGAGAAGTTAAGTAGCTTAATTGCAGATTGGCTACAAAGCCCTGAGGTGACTGGGTGGAGCCTTAACTATAGGAAAAGGCTACGCTGGGGCACATCCAACTGCTCTGAGGAGAGTCAGCTGTTACAAGAGTTGCTAGGTGAGTATCCCTCCTCTGTTCACAGGCCCCTTACTACCAAATTTCACAGGAGTTATCCTTCCCCAGCATTCCTGTACCATCATGGAGACAGAACTTTTATCCGGGCTGACTGGCTGCTTTATGCTCTTATGGTGAGACTGTCTCCTCAGCTCCTACACCTGCTGACCATCCCCCACTGCCAAGCCACCCTCCTTCAGGGTCATTCAATGCAATTTCCCTCCATCCAGACCGAGCCCCAGCCCCTCCAGGGTCACTACTAATACAGCCATACGCAGGACCCCCTCTGGATCTACTGGCGCTGAGGGCGCTAGCTCCATTCCTTCTCTGCTAGCCCCTCACTCTGCCTTCCTTCCCCTGAGCTCTTCCCAGCGCAGCCATGTCTCCAATACAGCATCAGCCTCTGTTAATGGACACCGCCTGCCCCATTCTAGGATTCCCAGAGCATCACATGTGAACGGACCTCATATGCTCCTTCCCTGGATTCTGTTTCACTCAGCTCCCTGTGCCCTGCAGGGCAGGAACTGATTTACACTATAAGCTCTCATCTCCTCCAGCATATCACTCCTCTCACTGCTTCATTCAGCTCCCTGTGCCCTACAGGGCAGGAACTGATTTACACTATAAGCTCTCATCTCCTCCAGCATATCACTCCTCTCCTCTCTTTGCTTCTCTCAGCTCCCTGTGCCCTACAGGGCAGGAACTGATTTACAGTATCAGCTCTCATCTCCTCCAGCATATCACTCCTCTCCTCTCACTGCTTCATTCAGCTCCCTGTGCCCTACAGGGCAGGAACTGATTTACACTATAAGCTCTCATCTCCTCCAGCATATCACTCCTCTCCTCTCTCTGCTTCTCTCAGCTCCCTGTGCCCTACAGGGCAGGAACTGATTTACAGTATCAGCTCTCATCTCCTCCAGCATATCACTCATCTCCTCTCACTGCCAGTGTGAGGGATCAGGTTTCCATACAGCAGGAGGCACTGATCATTAACTCTATGCATCCCTGCCTCAGCCTGAACCCCAGACAGCATTTGAGAGGTACAGCCTCCCCAAGTGACATGCCTCAGATTCTCTTACAGGGCTTCTGTGTCACTTGAGGCAGGAGGCTCCTTCCTATTAACCCTGCATGTCCCAGCGCAACCGCTGACACACAGGGTCAACTTCTGGACTCCACACCCTCCAGATCTTTCTGAAGGCAATCATCAATCTTCCTACTCAAACTCTGCTGGGTAAGTATGATTATAGGGTGGTCTGGGATAAGTCAGGTGTTGCTGTTTCAGAGCCACTGATGCATTTTTTGAAGCAGTCCAATCAGTTTTTGCCACCAGCTGTGGCACCCACCCTATCCTCCAGGGTCTGGTTCTCACCTAGGTGACCCACTATACTTAATTTTCCTGTCGATATGCACAAGTGCTTAAATAATTACATTTTAAAGATGGCACTGTCAGTTCACGGATGTGCTGACGCGGGTGCTTTTTGATACACAAACAGTTGACAAATAAACACATATTGATGTTAGTACTGAGGATGAAAAATCAAAGCAGCTTCCTTGAATTTTGGGAACTGGCTGCAAGGTTTTCTGTGCCTATGCATTTCTCTGTACAAAAATAAATAAATAAATAAATAAATTCCAGAACTAGCATTTTCCCTATTCAATTATGTGGATCTCAGTTGGGAGGTCTAAAAAAAATATGGAAAGCAATGCTGTTTAATTTTGATACCCAGTTTTGCCTAAATGGCTGCAAAAGGGAGCTACTTAACTTCTCTTTTAGGTTCACACCCAATCCATAGCGGAGAAGGATCTGGGTGTTCTGGTAGATCATAAGCTTGATAATAGCATGCAATGCCAAGCTGCTGTTTCCAAAGCAAGCAAAGTCGTTTGCTAGATTTATATATATATATATATATATATATATATATATATATAAAAGAATGGTAAAAAAAAAAACTTAAACTAGATTTAAAAAGATTTCAATGAAATGACTATACCTGGCATAACAACACTGTACATACTGCAGCCAGCCCATCCGTTTCTTGTAATGTTCATCTACAGAGAAATTCCATACATCGGAGACCCCTCTGTTTTCTAACTCGGTTTCAAATATTGGTCTCCATGTTTCCCTGTCCATTATTTCTCGTCTCACGGAGTGAGCTGATACAAAGTGTTTTGCTGTTTCCAGAGAAGTGATGTGTCATTTGTTCAGGAAACGAAACTAGAATTCACTTTCCTCTATAATGAATGCTGGGCAGTGTCTACATTACAAGCTGAAGCATTCCACACAACTATCTCATGTGACAAAGAGGGACACCCTTTAGCACAAAGTAAGCAGGCAAAATAAACACTCCTCCTGTCAGGCCTGCAGTTACATGGATCTCAAAAATGAATATCGATTAATGATTTTACCACTATGTTTCCTTTTATACTGGCTTTTCCAAATATCAAATCTAATCATTTAAAGGTTGAATAACAAGCTTAGTTCTAGTATACCAGTTTTTGTAGTTAAAGCGATACTAAACACACACTGTTCAATTTACATTATCCCTTCTCTTTCCGTACATGGATGATGGCACTGTAAGTCATTTAATAAAAAAAAAAACTATGTACCTTTTTCCTAAGCAATATACAGCTGTCATGATACCCAGCGCAGGGAAACAGTGGAAGGAAAAGTCAAACGAAAAAAAATAAAATAAAAGTTGTGTAGGACTTTAACCACTTCTGGACTGGAAGGATTTACCCTCTTACTGACAAGGCCATTTTTTGCAATTCGGCACTGCGTTATTTTAACGGACAATTGTATGGTCGCGCGACGTTGTACCCAAATAAAATTGATGTCCTTTTTTTCTTTCAAATGGGGTACCTCTGGGATTGCTCCTGCAGTTCGCCGTCCAGGTACGGCGATTCGCGCAGCCGAGCCAGCCTGCCGCAGTACATCAGGGGTGGGCGGTCGAGAAATGGTTAACAGTTGCCACTAGTAATCCCATTACTAGTAGAGATTACTAGTGGCAACAGTCAAAGTCCTACAAAACTTCTATTTTTTTCTTTTGTTTGATTACTCTTTGGATGTGATGCCACATGTAACGAGTTACATCTTTACATTCCCTAGTGGCAGGAGAAGCTTTATGTCCTCTAATGCTGGTCACATGTTTAAAAAAAAAAAAAAGAGCCTTTGGCTATTAATATTACTAAACTGCTTTAAATTGTCATATAACACCACCTCCGTAGTGACCTCTAGAAAATAACTGTCCCCAAAGGTTTCCCTTATCTTGCTAGCCTCCTGACACCTTTGACACCCTGGGTTTTGGAAATAATTCACAAAAAAGCACAACTGCAAAGACACCAGACTAGCAAATTAGTATTTTACTAAAGTATTCTTAAAGTGATTGTAAAGGCAGAAGGTTTTTTTATCTTAATACATTCAATGCATTAGGATAAAAAAACCTTCTGTGTGCAGCAGCCCTTCTCAGCCCCTCTAATACTTACCTGAGCCCCATCTCGATCCAGCGATGTTGCACAAAAGACTTGGCTGTACGGGACTCTCCCTCCTAAATGGCTGAGACAGCAGCGGGGCACCATTGGCTCCCCCTGCTGTCAATCAAACTCAGTGAGCCAATGGGGAGAGAGAGTGGACTGGGCCAAGCTGCGGCTCCGTGTCTGAGTGGACACAGGGAGCTGCGGCTTAGCTTGGCTGTGCCCATAGCAAAATACTTGCTGTTGGGGCACTCAACAAGAGGGAGGGGCCAGGAGAGACGAAGAGGGACCCGAGAAGAGGAGGCTCTGGGCTGCTCTGTGCATAAACACTGCATAGAGCTGGTAAGTATTCTTAAAAAAAAAAAAAAAAAAAGACTTTACGATCGCTTTAGGTCAACAAACAGAAAGGTAGGTTAATGCAGATATCTTTCAATATAAAAAACTTTTAGCCTTAGCAAGTATAGAAAACAAATATACAATGTAATAGAAATCACAGTAAATCAGACCGTAATAAACAATAGGCCCTGAAAGAACCTATGATCCCAGGTATAAAAGGGAAGAGAAGAGACCTGTGATCCTATATAAAAGAATCACAGGTGCTCTGTGATTATTTCAGAGAGAAGAACGGTCAGCTGTGTCCTTCTCTCTCAGCAAGGAGCAATCGCCGGTGCCCACCGGCAATCGCAGCTGCTGGCCCCGCAGTTTGGCATCCCCACAGCAACTCTCCCGCGAATTGACGTACTCCTACGGCAATTCGCACAGCCGAGCCAGCCTGCCACGTGGTCAACAAGTGGTTAACCACTTGTTTTTTGACAGGCACAGTCAGATTTAGCCTTTTTCAGGCAGGAATTAAAAGCCCCTGGTTGTGTAGTAGACCACAGTGATCAGCTTGCAATCTTCCTCCTGTGGCTACTGGTCCCAGCACCACCTCTTCAGGCACTGCCAACCTACCTGGCTGCAGCTTCCGCTGGCTAACTTTTCACAGCAGTCCTCCAGACTGACTCTCTCACCAGCCCACCTGGCTGACACTGCAGGAGATCTCCCAGGAAAGGGGTGTAAAAAATTGGCACAACGCAATCTTCAGGTAGAACTGGCTACATGTGGCAGTCTCCCCCCTTGTAAGTCCCCAGTAGTGCTACTGTACTCACATGGTCCTCACACTTGCTCTGTGCCTCCAGGAAGGGCTTCCTCCATGTGTTGTGGCAGGATCCTTTCAGCACCCAGGCCCCAGCCTAAAGTCACCTCCCCTAGGGTACCCCAGAGGGCCACCGACATTCTCCACAGCACTATATCTCCATCTTCCACCAGATTGCCGCTGCTTGCATGTCTATTTATGAGGTGGTCTCCCCCCTGCCAGCCCTTTATTAGCATTTTTATTTTATTTTATTTGCAGCATTTGGCAGAAAACTCTGAACAAATACAACGTATAGTAAACAGATCTGCAAGAACACTGTCTGGCTTCAAATAAGCAATAAAACTGGTAAGACCGGTTAAGTAACCCTTCCAGTCCATAAACAAAGTGAAATGTCAGTACCTGGGGAGCTCTGATGTGCAAATTTCAATATTCTCAGTAAAAGTCAAGGACTGGAGTTGTCCCAATTCCACAACTCCTTACAAATATGCTATATATACTATAAAGTCACCCCCCCCCCCCCAGAATAGGGGGTACCCCAGAGGGCCACCGACAGTCTCCACAGCACTTTATCTCCATCTTCCACCAGACTGCCCCTGCTTGCATGTCTATTTATGAGGTTGTCTACCCCCTGCCAGCCCTGTATTGGGGATTGGCTGAGGCCCTCATAAATATTCCCAACAGCTCCTTTGAAACCTCCACCCACTAGCTCTATAAGTTTCTGCAACCTTCTAGACCAGGGGGAGGCACCAGAGGAGATGTCAGGATGAGTCATCCAGCCCTCACTCACTGACCCTGACCCAGATTCACAGCTCAGGTTTAGCCCTGAGCTAGACTAAATTTCCCTACACTTAACAAACCAACATTACCTACTAGCACACACTAGAGCAGTGATGGTGAACCTTGGCACTACATTAGAGGGTGCTACACTGGTAACAAGGGCTGAAGGTAACTAATACAGCATTTGGCAGAAAACTCTGAACATATACAACATGTAGTAAACAGTTCTGCAAGAACACTGTCTGACTTCAAATAAACAATGAAACTGGTAAGACTGGTAAAGTAACCCTTCCAGTCAATAAACAAAGTGAAATGTCAGCTCTGATGTGCAAATTTCAACATTCTCAGTAAAAGTCAAGGACTGGTATTGTCTCAATTCCACAACTCCTTACAAATATGCTATTCTGAACCTTCACTTTTATACCTAGTCCACTTAATGTTCTATTTTTTAAATTTCTTCAACCATTGTAAGTCAGAAACACCCAATTATCTCAAGCTATGCTCAGTTTAGGAGGTTAAATTGATAGTAAAGGCAGAAGGTCTTTTTTCTTAATGAATTCTATGCATTAAGATAAAAAGCCTCCTGTGTGCAGCAGATCCCTCCCAGCCCCCCCTAAGACTTACCTGAGGTCCCTATCTGTCCAGCGATGTCTCAGCTGTCTGAGATTCTCCCTCCTGATTGGCTGAGACACAGCAGCAGTGCCACTGGCTCCCGCCGCTGTCAATCAAAGTCAGCTAGCCAATCAGGAGAGACAGGGGGTGGGGCCAGGCAGGGCTCTGTGTCTGAATGGCATAGGGAGCTGTGACTCGGCTCGCGTGCCCCCATAGCAAGCTGCTTGCTGTGGGGGCAGTTGACAGGAGGGAGGGAGGGGTCAGAATCGCAGAGAAGGGACCCGAGAACAGGTGGATTTGGGCTGCTCTGTGCAAATCCACTGTAACAGAGGAGGTAAGTATAACATGTTTATTATTTTTATAGGCAAAAAAACGAGACTTTACAATCACTTTAAGTGTATTAAAGCCCAAAAAAAAAAAAACGTTTTTTTTTTAGTTACTCGGGTTTTGTTCCTTTATTTACTTTTGGTGATCCTATCAATAATTTGCTTTCTGTCGTAGTGTGACAACACTCACTCACTGTACTGTTTCTATAAGAACCAGTGTTCTCACCCTAGGGCAGGAAGCGTGTTGAAGACTACAGAAAACTGCCCCATCTGGTCACCTCCTTAACAAAGGGGAGTGTTCTATAGTTCATAGAGATACCTTGTGTAGGTTTGATAAGATGTCTTGAGACAACACTGGAGATCGGGCATAATATGAGACAGTACTGGATTTTTGTCAGGATCAACAGGTATTTTTATATTGAAGAGATATAACAAAACTTTTTCAATGGTATATTTAAAATAACAGAAAAGAGAAAGTAAGGAATTGTAATTTTTAGGCTTTACATATACTTTGATGTCATATCCTTTCATGATGCATATGTTAAAAAAGTTAGGCATATGTCATTTAGGCCTGTTATCCCTGAGTTCTGCTACTGGCCAATTTTACACTGTTTTATCCTCTGCAGTATCCTAATTCTTGTACTAAACTCCTGTTTGTACTCTTTTCTAGTACATTTGCCAATTCTTCTTCATTTAAAGTGTCCTGCTCCTGGTCAGTTTTACACTCCTGTATCATCTCTTTTATACTGTTATGTCTTCTGCAGTATCTTAACCATTATAGTAAAAGCCCAACCTGTGTTTTTTGTCAAAGCATACTAGCACGTCATGGCTTTACCTGTGTTTGATAGACAATTTCTGTCTGCCAGTCAAAGCCCAGGCTATTTCCATTTAATGAAAAAATATGTCGCAGCTAAAACCACCTGAAAAAATGTATTTTTTTCAAACTGAAATTAATTAGATTAGGATGCTGCTACATTTGCTGCTGCATGTGAGATAAGAATAACTGTAGGAGAAAAAAATCAATAATACAGCCATGTATATGTTGTCGCTGAGACTACCAGTGAAAAGTGTACTGACCTGTACCACCACATACAGCTTATTTTTTTTTGCATTGGTGCATGATCCCCATTGCAGTGCCCAGCTCTGCTTGTCTTTTACAGTAATTTGCCTATTAGACCTAAAAATGGCCAGAAGACTCACCCCACATAGACTTCATAAGTATACGCCATATTAACAAGATCTGCTAAATCTTTAGTCAAATTGACCCTGGACAGATTTTCCCATCACAAACAATTATATATCATACTGGGACCTTAATGCCCTGTCTTTTTAGCATGTGGCTTTTAGCACTGGATGTGTACAATAACTTTATTTCCTCTGTGTCCAGAGTTACATTGCCTTCATGTGTGTTACTTACAGCAAAAAAAAAAAAAAGCTGTGATATGTAAAATGTAGGCGTAGATAACTTAAAGTGACATTAAACTCTAGTTAAAAATTTTTTTATTCAAGTATGTATTCTCAACTTTTTTTTTTATTTGCTGCTGTGATCTGACTTCCTGTTAGTGGGTGGTACATTTGTTCTTCATAGTTCCACTGTTTGTAGGAATGTAGCCAACCTCTCTTGCTCCCTCCTGAGATGGAGCATGGACTATAGGATTTAAAGTATGTAAAGCAGCAGTGCACATGACCACAACTAACAAACAGAAGAAAGGCGGGATTAGGAGAGGTTTGGGAGCTCAGTAAACAAGGAGGCAGAAAAACACAGCAAGACATAATTTTATGAAAAATAGATTACAGTGTGGTAGATGTGTATATATTATTTTTGGAGAATATGGATATTTTTTCAATGTCACTTTAATGCAAGGTTTTACATTAAAACGTTCAGGAAGAACGATTTGTTGAATAAAATTAGAAGAATGGTAAACAAAACAAAGAAAATTAAGCTGCAGTCAGCCCTTTCCTTCCTGGTAATGTTCATCCACTCACTGGAGATCCTTCTGTTTTCCTAAAGTGTTCCTTTATATTCAATATTGCACTTCTCACGAGTGAATAGTTACAAAGAATATTGCTGTTTCCAGAGCAGTGACGTGTTGTCATTTGTTCAGGAAACGAAAGTGTGATTCAGCTCCCTCTATGGGGATATTCAGAGTAGAACAAATATGATTTTATATCAGCAAACCTCAGATACTGCTAAGTAAGATTAATGAGGTCCTCTCACGTGCTATTGGTAAAACACTTCTTGTAAGTATGAGCCTAACTAAGAGTTATTTCCTTAAAACATTTCATTAGGACTAATATCAATAATGCATTTTCTTTATGGGAAAAAAATATTTATTTAAGCATATCAAAATGTAAAAACATATACTGTATTCACTTCCACAATGTTTTTCAATTATTTGTAGCCTACGCCTAATAATCTGATCAATCTTGTCATTTGTAAACTTACTTCCCTGCACATTTCCTTCTTTGAATTCTGTGACACGCATTCGCTATGCCCTTTTGATAGGCACTGTTGTGTCACCCATTTCACAGAGTCTGCCTTCTGAACTACAGAGGAGATGAGAGGAGACGTTTCAGGAGGCGTTTAAGGGTAGGTGGGTGGTTGGTCGTCACATCCTCTATGTTCCTCTTCTTGTTGGGTGCCAAGCAAGGGTCACATGAGAGGCCTATGGGGGTGGGTTCTTCTGAGCTATGCTAGGCACTTTGAATAGGGTAACTGCCACACACGGGGGCAATTAGGAGGGATACGCTGATGCCTTGGCCTTGCCCTTTCCACCTCTCCAGCATATCACCGCTACCTCATTCCCAGTAGCTGGTCATGGCTGGGCTTTAAGATCTTACCCAGAGTCTCGGATGTAGATGCATCTTTCGCAGCAGGAGTACTTCTGGACAGGGTGTCTGGGCCAAACTCACAGCTGGGTTCATCTTCTAGTATGCACTGGAACAATGGTACACCACAGGCATGGCAGTGAGCCCAAGGGGAGAATGTGACCAGGTTCCTCTTGCAGGTTGGGCAGAGGACTCGGAAACTCTTCCTGGGTGCCCGAACGGCAGAGGGCAGGATGTGGTGGAAAGAGATGACCAACAGACAGGTAGCACTCACACCATGAAACAAGATTTTTTAAATAATCTTCTACTGGATTGTCAAAAATAACTATTGTCTGTTATTACAATGTTGATGTTGTAAAAAGAAAATTTATGCTGTAACTATAGATTACCTTTAAAGCAAGAGGCAGGCCTTTGGCTGTCAAGAATACAGTACGTAATTTTTTCCTAATTACAAGAAATCCCTAGTTGCATTATTCACCCTCGATGCCACTATACATTGTTTAGAGCAGGTGTCAATAAATGGCCGACCCTGGTCTGGAGACCAAGTGACAGCCCTGTCCGAACCGTGGCTGCACCACTTAGCAGGCTGAGTGGACTCTTTTCCTGTGTATCCTTGCCCACCTGCCACCGCCAACCTCACAGCAGGGCAGAGGGCGGGAGATATGCAGGTCTACAGTGGGAGAAGGAGTTGCCCAACTTTTCAAGTTAACAAATGGGTGATGGGTTGCTAGGATGCAAGGCAGTCCTAACAACCATTCACTTGCTTGTTAATATAAAGAGCTGTGTAGTTCCCATGCAGACCTGGTCTGTGAAGGGAAGAGAGGCCTTGTAATTGTTAGGGGGATGAAGAGGGGGGGTGTCTGTGATTGCAAGGGGGACTATGATGTAAGGGGAGACTGTGATTGCAAGGGCGCTGTGATATAATTAGGAGGGTTGTGATTGCAAGGGTGCCTGTGATGTAAGGGGGGACTGTGATGTGAGGAGAGAGGCTATGATGTGAGGAGACTGCGATGTATGGGGGGCTGTGATAAGAGGGGGGCCATGATTGCAAGGGAGACTAAGGTGAGGGGGGCTGTGATGTGAGGGAGGGTCCCTGTGATTGCAAGGGAGACTGTTATGTAAGGATGGCTTTGATGTGAGGTGGGGGCTATGATGTGAGGGGGGGCTGTCATTGCAAGGGAGACTGTGATGTAAAGAGGGCTGTAATATAAGGGGGGGGCTAAGATGTGATGCGGGGGGACTGTGTACACTGATGTAAAAGGGGGGCTGTGATGTAAAAGAAAGGACTGAAGGCACTGATGTAAATGGGGCTGTGATGTAAAGGGGGACGGAGCTGTGATCTGAGTCATAGCACAGAAATGAGATTCAAACCTCTGCAGGAAGAAAATGTTACTGACTGGACCTTCGTGAATTTTAATTCAGTACCCCTGGTTTAGAGCTTCCAGTGCCACCAGTCTATTAACACGTGCTGGGCAGTGCCTGCAAGCTGAAGCATATCTTACAACTTTATGACATGAGAAAGAGGGCCAACTTTTAGCAGAAAGTATATAAGCAAAAGAAACACCCCCATGATACCCCCATTTATGCATGCGAAGAAATAACTCCTTACTTCACCTCCCACTGCCTCCACCCACCAACTTGCTTATTGTCCAATATATTGCCAATCATTTTAATCACAAAATTGACACAAATCTGGTCCACCTCACCACCTGTCCCCAGGACCCTGTCCCCACATTTACTGCGACCAACTTTCTGCTCTAACCTAAACTCTCTAACCCACATGTTCAACCTCTTCCTCTGCTCCAGCACCTTTCCCTCCCTGCTCAATCATGCAGGGGTCACCCCCCTATACTTAAAAAACCCTCACTTGACCCCACCTGTTTGAATAACTTAAGACCCGTCTCCCTGTTCTTCTTTGCTTCCAAGAAAGCCCGGGCTGGCCATAGGGCACACCGGGCACTTGCCTGGTGCGCTGGGGCCACATTCTGTAACAGGAGGGCCTGTTGATGACTGGGCCACTTGCCTCCTGCTATGCGGCCATGCCTGTGTCTCCTCTCACGATTACGATATCATCCTTGGTCAGTGATGAAAGAAAAGGAGGACGGAGGCTACCAGACTGGCGGCGATGTCAGTGTCAAAATGTACGGAGAGGAGGAGACACACATTGTTATCCAATCATCTGGCTGGTTTTCTTTCAGCCTGGCCACTGATCCCCCCCGCTGACAGAACACTGAGGAGCGGCAGATGTCTGGAGAGCCACAAGCCCTGCCCCATATATGTGATTGGAGCAGTCATTAGCCCCACCCTCTGTGTCTAATCACTGCAGGCTCCTCTAGGTCTTATAAACAGTGATTGAACAGAGGGGCGGAGCGTCAAGCTAGATCCCCATGTGATATACACCAGTTTACAAGCCCGGGTGACATACATTAGAGGCACAGGGAATGTGATTTCATGGGCAGGAGCCGAACAGGGTCTGAGTCAATCTGGGGGTCAGAAGTTGGGTGTAGGAGGTATTAGTGTCTCAGGGAGTGTGTGTCTTTCAGTCTGGTAGGTGGGGAAGTCAGTAGTTTGTGGTAAAGGGAGTCAGTTTGGGGTAGATGCGGAGGGCAGTCTCAAGTAGATGGGGAGAGGGGGGTCTGTGTCAGGGAACTACCAATATCCTGGCGAATCAGCGAATTCGCGCATTGGCGCCAATGCGCATGCGCGCCCAAACACAGGCAAACGCAGTTAGGAATGTGCGTGCGCCAATGCGCACGCGCGTACGCCATGCGTAATGGCGCTTGGCGCCAAACGGCCTATTTAAAGCCAGCAGCCACAACATCTAGTTGCTGGATGATCAACAGCCTCCCGTGTTCCCTGTGCCTTGTTTACCTGCTGATCTTGCCTTCTCGACCCGGACTGTCTGACTTTGCTTCCCCTGGCTCCTGACCCCTTGGCTTGCTCTCGGATTCCTGTTGTCTTCTCCAATACTTGACCTCGGCTTGGCTCCTGACTTCGCTCCAGTATTTCTCCCAGTCTGTTCCTGTCTGCACCTTGTAACTGCCTGGCTTGCCAAAGGGTTCCAGACCTGCTTGGGACTTCTCAACAAGTTGGTTCCTGCTTCCATCCTGGTCATCCCAACCGGCAACCCGTGCTACTTCGGGCACAGCACTCCCTGTCCCACTTCCAGGGGTACTCTGCACCTAGCCGCAAGGGGAGCCCTCTCTACACTCCGGCTTCGGATCAGGTACGTGACAGTATCATCCAGCCATGTCAGAAGCCGAGAGAGGTGCCTCCTCGCTGGAAGCCCTGTGCCAGCAAGTGACAGCATTAACCCAGGCGGTGAAGAATCTACAGGATGGGTACTTCCTTCACCTATGTTTCCTGTAATTCTGGGAATTCCGTGGCTACGGGCCCATAACCCGTTGATAGACTGGTCCAAAGGGGAAGTATCCTTCAAATCAGTGTACTGCCTCCAACATTGTATGACTCCTGAGATACCTCCTCCTGCCAGCTGTCTTGCCATTCAGCCTGTTTCCAATGCCAGCCAAGACGTTCCTTCCGCCTATCTTAGTTTTCTGGACGTATTTGATAAGAAGAAGGCGGACTCTCTACCACCTCACCGTCCCTATGATTGCCCAATAGAATTGTTGCCTGGTGCTGAGATCCCTTTTGGCCGTATTTTCCCACTTTCAGAGACGGAACTTGAAGCCCTACGGCAATACATCGATGAAAACCTCAGCAAGGGCTTCATTCGTTCTTCTTCCTCTCCTGCCGGAGCCGGAATCTTCTTCGTGGAGAAAAAAGACCACACTCTCAGGCCATGTGTGGACTACAGGGACTTGAATAAAATAACTATAAAGAACCGGTACCCACTCCCTCTCGTTCCTGAACTCTTCCAGAGGTTTCGTTCTGCTCAAGTCTTTACTAAATTAGACTTACGAGGTGCCTATAATTTGGTGCGGATCCGCGAGGGCGATGAGTGGAAGACTGCCTTTCGAACCCGTTTTCGGGCATTTCGAATACTTGGTTATGCCCTTCGGGCTGTGTAATGCCCCCGCCACTTTCCAGCACCTTGTAAATGATATTTTCCGAGAATTCCTGGACAATTTCCTCATCGTTTATTTAGACGACATCCTTATTTTTTCTACTACCCTGGAGTTGCACAGAATACATGTACAAAAAGTATTGGCCACTCTCAGAAAACACGGGCTTTATGCTAAAGCAGAAAAATGTGAATTCGAGAAGTCATCCATACAATTTCTGGGTCTGATTATCTCCACTGATGGAATAGCAATGGACCCTCAGAAAGTGTCTGCCATCCTGGAGTGGCCTGCCCCCTCTGACAAAAAGGGCATCCAAAGGTTTGTGGGTTTCGCAAACTTTTACCGAAGGTTTATTAAGGACTTTTCCCGCATCATTGCCCCCATTACGCAAATGACTCGGCAAAACACTCGGTTCCAATGGTCCCCAGAGGCCCAAAGTGCATTTGACAAGCTCAAGGCTGTATTCACCAGTGCTCCGGTGCTACAACACCCAGACCCAGCCTTACCCTACGTCCTTGAAGTTGATGCTTCAGAAGTGGCCACAGGAGAAGTCCTATCGCAACGCCAGGGACCCAAGGCATTGCTTCACCCAGTAGCGTTTTTTTCTAGAAAACTCAGTCAGCCCGAGAAGAACTACGATGTAGGGGACCGAGAACTATTGGCCATCAAGGCCGCATTAGAAGAATGGCGATATTTTCTGGAGGGCGCAGCCCACCCAATAATGATATTCACGGACCACAAGAACCTCGAATATCTCAGATCAGCCAAACGCCTAAGACCTCGGCAGGCCAGATGGGCACTATTCTTTTCGAGGTTTAACTTCCATCTCACATACCGGCCAGGCTCTAAGAATGGGAAGGCAGATGCCCTCTCGCGGATGTTCCCTGAAACCCCTGTGGATGTCACCCCCAGTACAATTCTGTCCTCTCAAAACTTTCTTTTACTCCAGCCTGATCTTAGGACCACCCTTGAACTGGCCTCTGCCCGCTGTACTGCTCCTGAGACTGCTACTCTCAAAAGACAGGGAAATTTTTTTTGCATGAAGACAAGTTCTTTGTACCCCAGGAAGCCAGACTCACGGTCCTTAAAGCTCTTCATGACCATCAACTTGAAGGTCACTTTGGGGTCCGAAAGACCTTAGAGCTAATTCAGCGATCCTATTGGTGGCCAAACCTAAGAAAGGACTGTAAGGACTATGTGAGTTCCTGTACCACCTGCCTTCGGAGTAAAGGCAGTCACGTCCAAGCCTGGGGTCTGTTGAAACCACTTCCGGTCCCAAGACAACCATGGGAGATGTTGTCCATGGATTTTATAGTGGACCTACCTTCTTCAGAGGGATTCTCCACAATTATGGTGTTAGTAGACCGCTTGTCCAAAATGGCCCATTTTATTCCCATGGTTGGCACTCCTTCGGCCGTGGACACGGCACATACCTTTGTCAAGGAAATAGTGAGGCTACATGGTCTACCCGGCAGCATTGTATCCGACCGTGGAGTACAATTTACTTCCAGATTTTGGAGGTCTCTCTGTAAAGCCTTGAATATTGAAGTCTGCTTATCTTCAGCATATCACCCCCAAAGTAATGGTCAAACGGAAAGAACCAACCAAACCCTTGAGCAATATCTCCGCTGCTTTTCCACATTTTCGCAAGACAACTGGGTATCCTTACTCCCGTGTGCGGAGTTTGCCTACAATAACACAAATTATGCTTCCACCCACCAGTCTCCATTTTTTGCAAACTATGGGTTTCACCCATCCTTTTTACCTAACCCTGTGTCTGAGACTACAGTACCTGCTGTTCAAGCTAGGGTAGCCTTCCTGCAAGAAAATTTTCTGCTATTACAGAAGACCATGCAAAAGGCACAAGAAGCCTATAAGGAATGCTACGACAAGAGAAGGAGGGATAGCCCGGCCTTGAAGGTGGGAGACAAAGTGTGGCTGTCCACTCTTAATCTTAAGTTGGCCTGCCCATCCAAGAAGCTGGGTCCAAGATTCATTGGTCCCTTCCCGATCAAGAAGATGGTCAATCCTGTGGCCTTTGAATTATGCCTTCCAGATACTTACAAAATTCACCCAGTCTTCCACGTGCCTTTGCTTAAACCGGCCAATCCTGGTCCTTTTCCTGGAAGAGATAGCTTGCCTCCACCTCCAGTTGTAGTAGATGGAGAAACGGAATATGAAGTGGAATACATCCTGGACTGCCGTAGACGAGGAAGGCAAGTCCAGTATTTAATCAAATGGAAGGGCTATTCTCTGGAGGAAAGTTCTTGGGAACCTGCTGGAAATATACACGCTCCCAGACTGTTACGTGACTTTTTCAAAAGATTCCCTGAAAGACAGGCTCTGTTGGGCATCCGGAGGCTGCCCCTCAGGGGGGGGCACTGTCAGGGAACTACCAATATCCTGGCGAATCAGCGAATTCGCGCATTGGCGCGAATGCGCATGCGTGCCCAAACACGGGCAAACGCAGTTAGGAATGTGCGTGCGCCAATGCGCACGCGCGTACGCCATGCGTAATGGCGCTTGGCGCCAAACGGCCTATTTAAAGCCAGCAGCCACAACATCTAGTTGCTGGATGATCAACAGCCTCCCGTGTTCCCTGTGCCTTGTTTACCTGCTGATCTTGCCTTCTCGTTGCCGACCCGGACTGTCTGACTTTGCTTCCCCTGGCTCCTGACCCCTTGGCTTGCTCTCGGATTCCTGTTGTCTTCTCCAATACTTGACCTCGGCTTGGCTCCTGACTTCGCTCCAGTATTTCTCCCAGTCTGTTCCTGTCTGCACCTTGTAACTGCCTGGCTTGCCAAAGGGTTCCAGACCTGCTTGGGACTTCTCAACAAGTTGGTTCCTGCTTCCATCCTGGTCATCCCAACCGGCAACCCGTGCTACTTCGGGCACAGCACTCCCTGTCCCACTTCCAGGGGTACTCTGCACCTAGCCGCAAGGGGAGCCCTCTCTACACTCCGGCTTCGGATCAGGTACGTGACAGTCTGTCTGTGGTAGATGGGGGGGTCTGTCTCAAGTAGATTGGGGTAAGGGGGGTCAGTCTGGGGTAGATGACGGGGTCAGTCTCAAGTAGATGGGGTTGAGGGGAATCAGTCTGGGGTAGATTGGTGTGGGGGTGGTCAATCTGGGCTAGGTGGGGGGGTCAGTCACGGATGGATGGGGGTGAGGACAGTCAGTCTGGGGTAGATTGGGTGGTCAGTCTCGAGTAGATGAGGGTGAGGGGTGTCAGTCTGGGGAAGATGGGGGTGGGGGTGGTCAGTCTCGAGTAGATGAGGGTGAGAGGGAGCAGTCTAGGGTAGATGGGAGTGGTCAGTCTTGAGTAGATGGGGGTGGAGGGTCAGTCTGGGGTAGAGGGGGGGTCACTCTGGGGTAGATGGGGGTGGTCAGTCTTGAGTAGAGGGGGGTGAAGGGGTCAGTCTCGAGTAGATGGGGGTCAGTCTGGGGTAGATGGGGTTGGTCAGTCTCGAGCAGATGGGGGTTGGGGGGGGTCAGTCTCGAGTAGATGGGGTGAGGGGGTCAGTCTCAACAGTCTCTTTACACCTATAGGACTGACTGCACATGGATGGGCGTAGACTTTAGTATGTCCCTGTGAGTAAGGCCTAAGGCTCCCTACACACAGGACTAATGTTTTTTCCTAGAAGAAAAAAAAAATGCAATTATCCATCTAGTGCATGCGTTTACTCTGTATAGATCTATAGACATCCATGTGAGTATAAGTGTGTCCAATTCCTCTACCTCCCATGTGGCTCTTTTGCATGAAAAAAATTCTAATTGATAATCTTGGTGACTTTTCTTGGATTTATGTTTTTTCAAGGGGGTTGTGGTTTATGTGTGTACACGTGTATGAGTATTCAGGAGTATGCATGGAAAATGTTGCAGATCTGAAAGCAGTGCTAGGGTCTTTAGATTTTCACAGAGAGCGGGAGTCTTTTCATATTATTATGCAGGTAGTCACCTGCTTGTTAATGTGATCAAGATCTACAGCTCCTCCTGCCTCCTGCTCTGCGTATAGAATGACATCGTCAAGGGGCAGGAGATGCTGGAGAGGACACACAGGCTGAATCCTGCCTGTGGGGGGCGCTGTGATTAGAGAGAATAGGGGGGAGGGGCATGACTGCAGGGGGGGGCTGTAAATGCTAGGGGCACTGTAAAGTAAAGGGGACTGCACTGTAAAGGGCACTGTAATCCTTACAGTGTAGCCCCCATTATATCACAGTGCCCCCCTTTACGGAGGGCCAACTCCGCACTATCCCATCACCAACCACCCAGGGAACCCCCCTACCAAACAAACCCCCCCTGGCCCTGGAAAAATTGGTTGCTCAGTCCAAAATGCCCAGGCCTATTTTTATGTCCCAGTCCAGGCCTGCCTCCAAGCTTCTTAAATGCCTACCTAACTGACAACAACCTTCTCGATCTCTTACAGTCCGGCTTCTGCTTACAACATTCCTTTGAAACTGTCCTACTAAATTTCACCAATGACCTACTGCTAAAACTAATGTGTAAACCACACATATACTAATGTGTAAACCACACACCAAACTAATGTATACACCATACACATACTCTTGAACCTTGCTGCTGCCTTTGACACAGTTGACCACCCAATTCTCCTCAACAAATTCCACTCCCTTGGCTTCCATGATTCTGCCATCTAAGCGCATTTTCATTGTCACATACAAAACTATCCCCTCTTCTACTCTTTTTTTTCTGTTGGGGTTCCTAAAGGCTCTATCCAGTTGGGCCCCTCCTATTCTCTCTCTATACCTCTTCTCTGGACAAGTTGAAAACCTCCCATGGCTTCAAATACCACCTCTATGCTGACGACACCCAGATCTATCTCTCCACTCGTCAACTCACTGCCTCAATCTCCTCATGTATCACAAACTTACTAAGCGACATATCATTATGGATGTCACACCACTTCCTCAAAATCTATTTTTCTAAAACTGAGCTTGTAATATTTCCTCCTCCCCGATAAGCTCCCAATGGCATTACCATTGAGATCAATGGCACAACCATTGGTTCTTCCACACACGCCAAGGTGCTGGGTGTAATCCTACACTCTGACCTCTCCTACAGCCCCCACATCCAATCACTGGCTACATCTTACTGCCTTAACCCCTGCAACATTTCCAGAATTTGCCCCTTCCTGACTAACGACACAACAAAACAACTGATTCACTCCTTGGTTATTTCCCGCCTTGACTACTGCAACTCCCTCCTCACTGGCCTGCCTTTACCCAGGCTATTCCCCCTTCAGTCTTAGACTCCTCTATCTTCAGTCTTAGGCTCCTCTCTGCACATCCCTTCACTGGCTTCTCCTACCCCATCGTAAAAAAAATAAAAATACTAACTACAACATACGAGGCCATCCACAACATCACCCCCAGCTACATCACCAACCTTATCTGTAGATATCACCCTAATTGTCCTTTCCACTCATCCCAAGATCTCCTGCTCTCTAACTCCCTTGTTACCTCCTCCCATGCCTGCCTCCAGTCAGGGCCGGATTAACATAGGGGCTATTAAAGCTGCAGAACCAGGCCCCTCCCTTAAGATAGGCCCACCCACCCAGAGCCGGATTAACATAGATGCTATTGAAGCTGCAGCACCAGGCCCCTCCCTTAAGATAGGCCCACCCAGCCAACAGTATTAGCCTGATTTCTCCTGTCCATAAACATCTATGGGACAGGAGGAGCTGTTTGTAAATGTAGGGGTGGCTGGCTGCACCTGTGTTGGCTCAGTGTGATTATTACAGTGTCACATAGCACAGTTCCCTCTGCACAAATGGAAGAGGAGAGAGGCTGGATTTGCTCTGCCTTCTCCCACCTCTCTCCCTCTGTGCCGGCCCCTCTCCCTCTGTGCCCGCCCACACTCTATGAAGTCGGTAAGGTGTAGTGAAGGAGCCGTGTGGGCAGGAATTTATACACAGAGCAGCCGACAGATACAACATGAACCGGATATGTGTGAACGCTACGTCTCCAGGGACCATTCATATGTGAGCTCAGTGACCAGACTCCTCCCCCTGCCTCCTTTCCCCCCCCCCCTCCCCCTCTTTTTTTACTTTTTCCTCCAGCTTTAGCTGTTAAAACTGCAGCCAAAGTGTTTATAAATTGTGTCATCAGCCTACGGTCGTACTTGGTCCTTTGTGCTTTTAAGTGGGTTCACATTGGTTTGGTTTGTCGAATTGCGTGTGTCTCCGCAGTTTTCCTGCGTTTTACCCGCAGCCCTATTGACTTCTATTAGGTTGCATGTTTTTTCTGAAAGCACAACAAAATTCCTGCATGCTGCATCTTTGACACACTTTCAGAAAACGCAGCAAAAACTTGAAACCTAGTAGAAATCAATAGGACTGCAGCTAAAACTGCAGGTAAAACGTAGGAAAACTGTGGCTACACAAACAATGCGGCCAAACTGCAGCACACTAGTGTGAACCCAAAGGCTTGTACACACTTGCAGCAGGCACTGTCACTAAACTGAAAAGTGACAGGCAGTGAGGAGGTGATATCATATCTCTTCACTGCATGTTTTACCTCCCAAATGCCAATTCCTACAGGTAATAGTAAGGTTCACTTTTAACTCCACCTTATTTCTATCGCTCTTTTTAGGTATTCAATGTGCTCTCACCTTATTTTCTATACATGCAATACCTCAAAAAATAAATTGAAACAGGGGCGTAACTACATTGATTGCAATTGCATCTGGGCCCCATGCTCCAGGGGGCCTGTGTGGCTCCCCTGTACACCTGGATAGGAGGAGGGTGGGGGCAGCATGTAGAGATGTAGGATGTTCCTCCTGCAGCATGTAGTTTCAGGAGGAAAATGGAGGAGATTGGTTACTCTATATGCTGCCCCGCCACTCCTCCTATCCAGTTCACTTGTGTTCTGCTGTCTCTGGGCCTCTGTGTGCTCCCCTGGTCCCCCCACTGTGCTCCCTTCCCTCTCCAGCCAGCTGCTGGGGATGTGTCACAACAGAGAACCAGGAGGGGTCGGTAAATATGTAATTTACCAGCTCCTAGGCTTTTCTGAATGGACAAAGTCATAGTCAGTGACATTGTAAAAAAATAAAATAAAATAAAAAAAATAATACAATTAAAATAACAAAAAATAAAAACTACTGACACCAGTGGAGGAACTTCCAGGATCGCAAAGGTCACACTTGCAACCGGGCCCTGGAATTCCACCACCATGGGGAGGCCCCAAGATGGCAGGAACGGGGCCCACTGCAGAACTTGTGAAAGGGTCCTGCAGGATCAGTGGGAAGAGCCCCAGGCTTGAAGGAAAGGGCCCCTTCATGGTTTCTTGCACCGGGGCCCTGAAGGTTCTAGTTAGGCCTCTGAATTGAAATAAGGTTGAGTGAATTTCTACACTTAAGCGGAGCACTTCACAGAACATTTTAAGACATTGTTAAAGTATAACTAAATGCAAAACTTTTCTTTTTTAGTTTGTTGATAGAATTGAGAGGGATTAGATCCCCCTGTCAGGTTTCCATTGCTGCCTGTGTCCCTGTTAGGGAGATTTACCCTCTCTGTTTGTCTCTATTTGTCCTGTTTTCTGTTATCATCAAGTGTGGAAGTAAATGAAAACCCTAAATTTTAGGTGTCCCCAGAGCAGGAATAGAGGGGGGGAAATCATCCAATGGGGACAACCAGGGATTCCCTTACTTTGCAGGGATTTCCTCTCACTTCCTGTGTGGCTATGGGACAGGAAGTGAAGGGAAATTTCCTCAATGGGACACAGATTGGAAAAAAAGCTGAGAGGGGTATGAGCCTGGGTTCAGACTGTTTTGAACACAGATGTTGCATGTGATTTGCACCGCATTGCTGTGCAGATCACATCCGATGTCTGTGCAATGCGAATTCAGCCATACATTTTGTATGGCTGAACTCCCATTGCATTCCCAAGAAAATGCTGCAGGAACCTTTTTTTTCCCGCACTGGAATCTAATCACATGGGTGTTCACACCCATGCGATCTGATTCCTGTCCAAATTCACAGTTTGCACTGCGATCTGCGAATCAATCTGGGGGTGTCATTGACTTTGTTTTGAGACTGGCAGCGGTTTGCAGAGGGCGGTTCTAATTGCCTGCGGGGAGATGCAACGTGGGAACCCGCAAAGGAATTGCAGTGGCTCCCGCATCACAATAGTGTGAACCCAGGCTAAACCTCCCTTACTCTATCCATAAAAAAATAAAAGCTTTGTCTTAAGTAACACTTTAACCACGTAAGCCCTGGAGGATTTGGCTGCTCAAAGACCAGGCCCTATTTTGCGATTGGCACTGCGTAACTTTAACGGACAATTGCGCGGTCGTGCAACTCTGTACCCAAATTGAATTGGCGTCCTTTTTTCCCCACAAACAGAGCTTTCTTTTGGTGGTATTTGATCACCTGTGCGATTTTTATTTTTTGCGCTATAAACAAAAAAAGAGCAACAATTTTGAAAAAATAACAATATTTTTCAAATTTTTTTACATGAAATTCTCAAAAAAAAATGTAAAAATCAAAATTTTTTAACATTTTAGGCCAATTTGTTTTTTGCTACACATTTTTGGTAAAAAAAATTGCGATAAGCGTATTTTGATTGGTTTGCGCAAAAGTTATTGCGTTTACTAACTACTGGAAAGATTTATGTAATTTTTATTGTTTTTTTTTCACTAGTAATGGCGGTGATCTGCGATTTTTTTTTGCGGGACTGCGACATGCGGCGGACAGATCGGACGCCTGACTGATATTTTTGACACTTTTAGGAGTACCAGTGACATTACTACAGTAATCAGTGCTATACATATGCACTGTTACTGTAAAAATGACACTGGCAGGGAAGGGGTTAACTTTATTCGTGTTCAGTGGGTTAAATGTATCCCTAGGGGCGTGATTCTAACTGTGGAGGGCGTGGCTTGTGATGTAACCACAGAGACATACGATCCTACATAGCAGGATCGCATAGCCTCTGTGCTTACATCAGGGAGAATGACAGACAGCTGTGTTTACTTCAGCCGTCCGTCCTTCTCCCTCTCCTGTGGAAGATTGCAAGTGGCCGACGGAAATCGGAGCCGCCGGTCACACGCGCGGGGAAGGCAGGGAACGAGTGGGGGAGGGAGCGCGCCCCCGGCAGCGCGCACTCGCCCCCTACAGGCTCCTGGGCGAGCGACGTAGGTCTACGTCGCTTTGCCCAGGAGCGGCTGACTGCCGCAGTAAATAGTCGTGTGGCAGTCGGCAAGTGGTTAAACCCAGAGACTGGTGGCTGTTTATTATTGGTAAGAATAGTATTGCACATGATATCAGAGATATACAGAATTTCAGTTTTGGGTGGAGTAATGTTTTCTTTTTTGGTGCCACACTAGATTACATTATTGTTTAACACACAGGATTTAAAATGTACTTTTTTAGAGTTTTTGTCTCCCCCTACCCTCCTCCCTTCCTCTTTCTCTCCCCCTCCTTGTTTCTCTCCTATCTTCACCCTTATGGCACAATAATAATGAGTATTCTGTGGGTACAAAGACTGTGGCATGAGTGTGCAGTGTATACAGTGACTAAGAATCTGTTTAAAGCGGAGTTCCACCCACAAGTGGAACTTCCACTTTAAGGCCTCCTGACCCCCTGACATGCCACATTTAGCATGTCATTTTTTGGGGGGGAGCGGGTACCTAGATTTGACAGGTACACGCTCTCACTTCCGCTCGGGCCACCTAAATCCTGTATAATAATAATAATATTTATATATTAGTGAAATTTAATTTTATCATAAAAGTCTATATATCACATTAGAAAGAGCGACAACCAAAAAGGAAAGAGACACAAATTGATTTTGTTCAAAAAGAAGGACAGTTCCTCCCAATGAGTGACAGTTGGGAGCTATAACCAAAGTCCCAAGCTGGCCCATGTGTACTGATGATTTTTTCTAATTTGGTTGTAATTAGAAATAACTATACTACTAATGCATCATTGCTGCAGCACTTAGGTGCCGTTTTCCAAACGTAAATGAATTCCCACACCTATATACCTGTGGCTGATGAGGCTAATAAGAGGGCTGAGTCCATTGCATTGGTGTGTGATTTATGAAAATGAAACATGCTGCATGGCATACAGCACACAGACACTAGAGGGCGTGCAACACAAGCCAATAGCGCAGGAACAAATGCAGGGCACGTGCAACACAGGAAGAGAGTTGCAGCATTATTCCCACCATGCTCAAATCTAGTTTACTATTGATGAGATATGCCAGTACAGTACAGACAGGATTAATTACGGCAAACACAGCTCTCCAGCCCAGTCTGGCACGTAGAAAACTAAGTAGTAATGTTTTTTTTTTTTTGCTGGAGTTTCCATTAAGAGTATCTAAAAAAGCTGCAATTTTTAAATATGTTGTTAACCACTTAAGCCCCGGAAGATTTTACCCCCTTCCTGACCAGGGTTTTTTTTGCGATTTTTTACTGCGTGAGTTTAACGGACAATTGCGCGGTCGTGCGAAGTTGTACCTAAACGAATTTGACGTCCTTTTTTTCCCACAAACAGAGCTTTCTTTTGGTGGTATTTGATCACCTGTGCAATTTTTTGATCATGCGCTATAAACAAAAAAAGAGCGTAAATTTTGCAAAAATAACAATATTTTTCACTTTTTTTATATGAAATTCCCCCAAAAAAATGTAAAAATCTAAATTTTTTAACATTTTCGGCCAATTTATTTTATGCTACATATGTTTGGTAAAAAAAAATCGCAAAAAGGGTATTTTGATTGGTTTGCGCAAAAGTTATCGCGTTTACTAACTAAGGGAAAGATTTCTGTCATTTTTGGTGTGTTTTTTTTTAACGAGTAATGGCGGCGATCTGCTATTTTTTTTTTTTTTTGCGGTACTGCGACATTGCGGCGGACAGATCGGACCCTTGACTGACATTTTTGACACTTTTGGGGGTACCAGTGACATTACTACAGTAACCAGTGCTATACATATGCACTGTTACTGTAAAAATTACACTGGCAGGGAAGGGGTTAACTGTATTGGACAGGGAGGGGTTACGTGTGTCCTAGGGGCGTGTTTCTAACTGTAGTGGGACAGGTCTCCTATTGTAAAAACAGAGATCAACGGTTCTACATAGTAGAACCGTCTGATCTCCATTTTTACACAGGGGAGAATGACAGGCAGCTTGTTTACATAAGCCGCCTGCCTTTCTCCCGCTCTACCGACATCGGGTCCGCCGGTCACACGCCTGGACTCCTCTGTGAACGAGCCGAGGCGGGCGCGCGCCTCAGCGGGCGCGCGCTCGCCCACTATTGGCTCAAAACCTGGTGACAGGCTAGCGACGTAGATCTACGTCACTCTGCCTGGCCGGGGCTGACTGCCGCAGTAAATATACTGTGCGCAGTCAGCAAGCGGTTAAACATTTCAGAGAAATCCATGGAGGTAACCTTAGTTCTTTTTCCTTTTTTGGTTTATAACAGGTTGGAAGACCAGTTAGAGGAGGTGATATACACTGCACTTTACTACAGCGTGAGGTGTGGTGGATACATAAGCTAAATACAAGAGCACCTAGTGGAATGAACAATAGGCTGGACATAAACCTTTTCTTGAAATAATTGTGAAGTTTATTAACCACTTAAGCCCCGGAAGATTTTACCCCCTTCCTGACCAGGGCCTATTTTGCGATTCTGCACTGCGTAACTTTAACGGACAATTGCTCGGTCGTGCGACACTGTACCTAAATGAATTTGACGTCCTTTTTTTCCCACAAACAGA
Source organism: Pelophylax lessonae (assembly GCF_965119305.1). Classification (NCBI taxonomy): domain Eukaryota; kingdom Metazoa; phylum Chordata; class Amphibia; order Anura; family Ranidae; genus Pelophylax; species Pelophylax lessonae. The sequence continues at coordinate 304,584,186 of NC_138770.1, forward strand.
GCTTTCTTTTGGTGGTATTTGATCACCTGTGTGATTTTTTTTGATCATGCGCTATAAACAAAAAAAGAGCATCAATTTTGCAAAAATAACAATATTTTTCACATTTTTTATATGAAATTCCCCAAAAAAAAATGTAAAAATCAAAATTTTTTAACATTTTAGGCCAATTTGTTTTCTACGTCGCTTTGCCTGTGAGGGGCTGACTGCCGCAGTAAATATACTGTGAGCAGTCGGCAAGTTGTTAAGGTTTGGTGCCGGTTCGCAGTTGTGCGATGCGGGAGCCCTGCAAATCTACTGCAAATTCCTGCGTCACATTGAATTTTCATGGCGATTCGCACTGCCGTATGCGCATCGCTGGGGTGTCAATGCTTACTTTACAAAGCCCCTGGGGCAGCTCGCGTGCCATAGTGCGAGCTGAAAGTTCACGCATGAGTGGTTCACACCAGTGCGATCCGATTCTGCTGCAGACTAAATTAGGGTATGTGCGTGTTCGGTGTGATTCAGATTCGCCCATGCAATCGGTGTGGCTGAGTTTGAGTCGCACAGACATTGTGTGTGATTTTAGGAGCAGTGTGCTCCGAGTCACATGCGGTGTCTGTCATCGCATTAGTGTGGACTGGCACTTAATGTTTGTTTTCCTATGGGACACCTTCCTTGATTCTTGACCGACTTGAACACACCACCTCTCCCCTGGTGTTATGTATTGATGTTAATTGCAATTAAGTATGTACCGCCCCTAGTTTTAGGAGCAGTTTTCACATTATATAAGTTTGATTTTACTTTATTTTATTTTGTACATGTACATGCTATGAGGAAGGCGTAAAGCCGAAACGCGTCAACATTTGTCATGTTGTCACCGCTATCCATGTTGGTATAAAGAATTTTACTTGGAAGAAGGCTTTTCATGTGCCGGCTTTATTCATATAACAAGTTGTTAAAGTTATGCTATATGAATGGGGATATGTAACGAATATAAAGTAAGTGGTATTTCAATGTTGTCTGTAAAAGTGGAATCACACTTTAAATGTAGGGATTATGCCAGCAGATTGAATCACAAAGTCATCCAAAAGGGATAGGTCACACCTCTATTAGCCCGCGTTCACACTGAAGGCGGGTTTGAAATCATGCGAGTTATGCTGAATTCAAACCAGCATGTCAGTGTGAGTTCGGGGGCGATTTGACAGACATCTGTGCGGGTTCCTGCGCAGATGTCTATTGAAATCGCCCCCTAAGTCGCCAAAAGTGTCCGCACTTTTTGGACAGTGCGGTTGCGGGCAATAGGCTCCGATTTGGCATGTGATTTGGCATATCAAATCACATGTCAAATCGGCCTGATGTGAACGGGGCTTATTCCCACTTTCAACACCTGAGGTAATCACCGCTTGGCAAGTGGCGCAGTCACAGTTGGCTGTATACCCTCCTCTGTGTTTGTCGTAATGAAGTTTGTCTGTACTGTGCTGGCAGATCTCATCTCAACAGTCATTAACAGTTGTGCCCCAAATACTTACATTTTTGATGCCTCTCTTTTTCCCCCTTCCTGTCTCCCTCCATATTTCCCCACACCTTTCCAATCAGGAGTGTGTCTTGTATGCAGCAGCAGGGGCCAGCATGCCGGGCTGGTGCTAGACTTTTTTGCACCCTGGGCAAGACCAGCTACGAAAAAAAAAATAAAGCCGACACACGAAAAGTCTTCTTCCAAAAAAAAAAAATAAAACCTCAACATTTTTAAAAACAGTAGAAAATATTAAAATAACAAAACATGAAACTGCTATCATTTCAGACAAGGAAGGAGCCAGTAAATTACACATTTCCCCATGCTTCATCCTGACGGGGGGGAGGAGGGGGGTGCTAGGAGAGAGGAAATAGCGGGGACAGGAGAGGGAAACAACGGAGATGGGAGAAAGGAAACGGGGGCAGGGAGATCACAGCAGGGCAGCAGGACCCGGATAGGAGGGGCGGCATATAGAGAAACCGATCCCCTCCATTTCCCTCCTACAGGCGGCTTCTACTGCTCTCCCTAATGTAGGCATTCAGCAGCTGCAGGGGATCAGTTTCTCTACATGCCGCTGCCTTGTTAGGACATGCCATGGCTGCGCCCAAGGCCGCTGCCTAGCTTGCCTAATGGTAGCCTGGCCCTGCCAGAATGTGTGCAGTAAAGTTCGTTGGCGCTGTCCTGTCAAAGTGTGCGCAGTGGGGAAAGCTCTTCTCTGTGTTTACTCTTGGACTGTGCTTGCCTGGTGCGCCAGCACTATAGATGGTGCTGCTTTGCCACATGCATGAACACTGAAGCCACTGATCTTCTTTTGCTCTGATGTTGCACCCCTTTGGCACATGCAGAATTACAAGACAATACTGCCCTTTAGACACAGCAGCCAAAATGGGCATGAGCAGTAAGGTGTAACAAGGTCTGGCTTGTGGGCAGTCCCTTCCATCCCCATGTACATTGTAGGGCTATTGTCTCTGCATTGTACTTGATGAAGTCATTGTGCAATTGCAGGCCGGAATGTCTTAAAGCAGGAGCTTCTCAGGACCGGCCACACAAATAGAAGAAGCCTGCTGGAGCAAGAGATATGGTGAGCATTACACTTTATTCCTCATCCTTTAGACTTAATGGAATGTAACCCTTGCCGTGTGGGTGGGGGTCCTACTGAGAGGGACGTTTTTTGTAATTCCTGTAGCAGAGGGGGGGTGGATCCAAGCCTCACTGTCTATGTCTATAGACACAGGCAGCCCACAGGTGTGCCACTATAGGAAGCAGCTTCCTATGGTGACACACTGAAAAGAGGAGGAGCCGGGAGCGCCATGAGGGGACTCAAGAAGAGGGAGATCGGGACCACTCTGTCCAATATCATTGCCCAGAACAGGTAAGTATAGCATGTATGTTATTTGAAAAGAAAAAAAATTGACTTTACAAATGCTTTAATAAAAAAAATTTGCTTCTAGAACTGCATTAAACCTGGATTTCTGGAATTCAGTAACATTGTAAAAGCTGCAGGCACACTATAAGTTAAAGGAGTTATAAAGGCAGAAGGTTTTTAAACTTAATGCATTCTATGGATTAAGATAAAAAGCCTTCTGTGTGCAGCAGCCCCCCCTAATACTTACCTGAAGTCCATCTCTGTCCACAAGTCCCTCGGCCATCCGGAACTCTCCTTCCTGATTGGCTGAGACACAGCCGCAGCGTCATTGGCTCCCACTGCTGACAATAAAAATCAGTTAGCCAATCAGGAGAGAGAGGTGTGGGGCTGAACCCCAGCTCTGTGTTCGAATCGACACACAGAGCTGCAGCTCGGCTTAGGTGCCCCCATAGCAAGCTGCTTGCCATGGGGGCACTCATCAGGAGGTAGGGGCCAAGAGCAGCGAAGAGGGACCAGAGAAGAGGAGGATCTGTACTGCTCTGTGCAAAACTAACTGTAGAGAGGAGGTAAGTATAACATGTTTGTTTTTGAAAAAAAAAAAAAAAAAAATAGACATTACAGCCACTTTAACACCAGGGGATGAGAAATAAGGTGGAACGAGGTCTGGGTGTAACATAAACTGTTTGGTAATAGTGTCTATCTGTATTTTCTATGTCCTAGAAAAGTCTAGTGCAGGACTTTTTTAACCACTTCTGGACTGCAAGGATTTGCCCTCCTAATGACAGGCCATTTTTTGTGATTCGGCACTGCGTTACTTTAACGGACAATTGCGCGGTCGTGCGACGCTGTACCTAAATAAGATTGATGTCCTTTTTTCCCACAAATAGAGCTTTCTTTTGGTGGAATTCGATCACCTGTTGCAATTTTTATTTTTTGCGCTATAAACAAAAAAAGAGAGACAAAAAAAAAACAATATTTTTCACATTCTGCTATAAAAAATTCCCCCCAAAAAATGTAAAAATCTAAATTTTTCATCCTTTTTAGCCAATTTGTATTCTGCTATATATTTTTGGTAAAAAAAAATAGCAATAAGCGTATTTTGATTGGGTTGCACAAAAGTTATTGCGTCTACAAACTAGTGGAAAGATTGATGTAATTTTTATTAATTGATTTATTTTTTTACTAGTAATGGCGGCGACTTTAGCGGGACTGCGACATTGCAGTGGACAGATCGGACCCCTAACTGACATTTTTGACATTTTTGGGGGACCAGTGACATTACTATAGTAATCAGTGTTAAAAATGTGCACTGTTACTGTAATAATAACATTGGCAGGGAAGGGGTTAACCTAGTGGGTGATCAAAGGGTTAAATGTGAGCCTAGGGGAGAGTTTACTAACTGTGAGGGGAGGAGCTTGTGAAATGACCATAGAGACCTATGATCCTATATAGAAGGATCGCAGGCGCTCTGAGATCATTTCAGAGAGAAGAATGGTTTGCTGTGTTTACAACAGCTGATAATCCTTCTCTCCCAGCGGGTGCCCGCAGCAATCAGTGGCGCTGGTCCCGTGCATTGGCATCCCCGCTGCCTAGTGGGGGCGGGCGTGCGCTCGCCCCCAGGTCCACTCCCGCGAGCCGCCGTACCCCTACGTCGGTTTGCGCATCCAGGCCAGCCTGCCGCAGTAAATCTGTGGCGGGCAGTCAGGCAAGCGGTTAATAAAACATCAGTATACAAACTGGTAAATACTTTATATAAAGTAAAGACCAGAAACTATGTAGTTTAAAAACCTAAAGTTGAACTCAAGGCAAAGCGGGGAACACGCAGTTGAAATACAATTCATTTTCTTTGTGTCAAGGAATTTGTAATTCTATAAAAGTAATCTGATTGATATATCACAGCCACAGTGCACAAATCCTCTGACAGGTAGAACAATAAAACATATGTGTTTTTGAACTGTAAATTTAAAGTGGAATTCCAGGCTAGAACTAACTTATCTTAAACTGCTTGCACCCCCCTTCTAATCCCTATACTAACTACTATATTTACCTATTCTCAGGGCTCTCCAGTTGGGTCATGTGGTTGGCTCCACCCTCTCAGCTAGCAGCAGTTTCAGGGGAGAGGAGGGACAACCGACAACAGATGCCCCATAGTAAACCTATGGGTGATGTCACCACCCAGACATCCCATCTTTTGTGGGCTGTCCCTCCTCTCCCCTGAATCTGGCCACTGGGGAGATCACGTGACCAGACCGGATTACTCTGAGAATAAGTAGGTATACCCATCTTCCTTCTACACTCAGGGTGGTTAGTATAGGAGTTAGAAGAAAGAGGGAGCCGTTTTTGCTTAGTTAGTTCTATCCTGGAATTCCACTTTCATTCTTTTTAAACAACCTTTAAAAACTAATCAATTACTTAAAGTGATATTAAAGGCTTGGCTTTTTTAAAAAATAAGAAACATCTTATACTCACCTGCTCTGTGCAGTTGACAGCACAGAGCAGCCCCGATCCTCCTCTTCTCAGGTCTCTCGTTGGCGCTCCTGGCTCCTCCTGCTGAGTGTCCCCAGAGCAAGCAACTTGCTCTGGGGGCATCCGAGCAGCTAGTCTATGTGTCTATTTCACACACAGAGCTGCAGCTCGGCCCGACTCCCTCTCTCTGTCTCTCCTCATTGGCTACGATTGACAGCAGTAAGGGCCAATGGGCCCACTGCGGTCTCAGCCAATGAGGAGGAAGAGTCCCTGGAGAGCCGAGGTTCTCGTGCACATCGCTGGATCGCGATGAAGCTCAGGTAAGTATTAGAGGGAGCTGGGAGGGCTGTTGCACACAGAAGGTTTTTATCTTCATGCATAGAATGCATGAAGGTAAAAATCCTTCTGCCTTTAGAACCACTTTAAAGATATAACAATAACATGGAAATGTTATTTCACCAAAACTTTTCTTATCTAATCTCAGTCTTTAAAAAAAAAAAAAAAAATGCAATTGTTTGTTTAAACTACTAACTTTACCAACCACCTGTGAAAAAATAAATTCCATGTCTGAAATATTATTGTAGTAGCTGTAACCCACACACACACCACAAGACTTACTGTTAGAGATACGAATATGAAAGTGCAGTGAAAATTATTTTAACTGTGTCAGCAATTTACTAAATTTCACTTTCCTGTAAAATACGATAGATATGAGAGTCTGATTTTTCACCACCTCATTCTTTCCATTATGTATGGGACACAGAATTTGTATGACAGTGTGCTTATATAAGCTTTGTACAAACTCTTTGTACTAGCTGTGGTTAATATGTGAGTTAATGTGTTGTATAATGTTGGACATGAGCATATGTAAAAGATAACTCCTCTTTTATTAAAGAGGAAGTAAAGTCTTCCACTTTTATTTTCTTTTTTTCTTTCCTGCAAAGCAAATGCATAATGTGCTAGTATGCATCGCATACTAGCACATTATGTGACACTTACCTGCAAACAAAGCCCACATTGTCCCCGCTGGCGGCCACATCTATTTTTGCCCGTCTTCCTTCCAGGTGTGCGGACTACCTCTGTATTACTGGCCAGAGCGGCGTGACGTCTCTCCCGCGCATGTGGGTGGGAGCCACTGGTCACGGCACAGGGCACTGAAGAGACAGCGCGGACTGCCGTTTCTTCAGAGCGCATACGCTGATGACGTCATCGGCTGCATGCAATGTAAATATCTCCTAAATGGTGCAAGTTTATGAGATATTTACAGTACCTATAGGTAAGCCTTATTAAAGGCTTTCCTATAGGTACAAGTTATAAAGGTGAGTTTACAACCACTTTCAGATTTTTATCCACATATACTGTATAATTGCTACACAAATCATTTTTCTATACGTTAAAAACAGTGTTCCTACTACATATACATATACACCAGTGATTAATAAAAAAAAGTACAATATTTTAATATAATAAAAAGCATTTATCATTAAAAAAAAAAAAAAAATTTAAATTTAAAAAAATGTCTCTTTTTGTCTTTATTAACCACTTGCCGACCGCTTACTCCATATTTACTGCGGCAGGCTGGCTCCTAAAGGCGAAACTACGTAGGTCTGTGTCGCTCGCCTGAAGGCAGCTAGGGGAAGCCGGTACGGGTGTCCGGCGGCTCCGATTCCACCTGACACCCTCGATCGTTCCCCCCTGAGAGAGAAGAACGGTCAGCTGTTGTAAACACAGCTGACTGTCCTTCTCCCTGGGATGATCATAGAGATCATGTGATCCTTCTATATAGGATCACAGGTCTCTATGATCATTTCACAAGCCACACCCCTCCACAGTTAGAATCACTCCCCTAAGCTCACACTTAACCCCTTGATCACCCACATGGTTAACCCCTTCCCTGCCAATGGCATTATTGCAGTAACAGTGCATATTTTTTGCACTGAATACTGTAGTAATGTCACTGGTCCCCCCCAAAAGTGCCAAAAATATCAGTCAGGAGTCCGATCTGTCTGCAGCAATGTCGCAGTCCCGCAAAAAATTGCAGATCGCCGCCATTACTAGTAAAAAAAAAAAATTAATAAAAATGACATTAATCTTTTCCATAGTTAGTAGACGCAATAACTTTTGCGCAAACCAATCAAAATACGCTTATTGTGATTTTTTTTTTTACCAAAAATATGTAGCAGAAAATAAATTGGCCTAAAATGTTATAAAATTTTGATTTTTACATTTTTTTCAGAATGTCATATAGCAAAATTTGAAAAATATTGTTTTTTTTTCTAAATTGTTGCTATTTTTTTGTTTATAGCACAAAAAATAAAAATCGCACAGGTGATCAAATACCACCAAAAGAAAGCTCTATTTGTGGGGAAAAGGAAAAAAAATTTTGTTTGGGTACAGAGTCGCACGACCGTGCAATTGTCCGTTAAAGTAACGCAGTGCCAAATCGCAAAATAGGGCCTGGTCTTTAAGGGGCAAATCCTTCCTGTCTTAAAGTGGTTAATAACTCCACTTTATACTGTGCTTTAAGCCTCTCCGTGCATCTTTGTTAGTCCACTCTACACAGTGCAGTCCAAAAAATACTGTAGGTGTTCTTTTATTCACTCTCCACCACCCCTTGTGCTTAAACACCAGATGTGCTCTCATCGCCTCTTTTTGACCTATAGGTTCCAAAAGGTGAAAACATGCTTGTTTCCCCTTAAAGTGTTTGTAAACCCTTACATATACACAGTAAAGTGACTAGCATTAGATGGTGCACAGAGATGAAACCAATCCTCCTGCATAAGTTGTACCTGTTTATCTGCAGAAATTTATTCTGTAGATTGTTCTGAAAACACAGAGGAAAAGATTTCTTCTATAATCTAGGAGCAGGGGGTGGGGATCTGAAGTGTCCACAGAGCTGACAGATCTGTACCCTGATTGCAGGGAAGGGTCACACCACCTTCATATAGTAGGAGAACAAGCACAGCACAGCTGTGAACATGAGTCACACACTGAGTGCTGCAGCTCCCTCCTCCACCACCTTTTTAACTCTTGGTGTCGGGAAAAGCTGCCAGAAGTGACTCTTGCTGATAACAGAAGAACTAGGCAGCAGAAATAAATGGCACTCAGAACTTTGGAGAAAGACAAGTACACAATATGTTTTTTTCATATTTCATGTCTGAGGTTTAAGGGATCTGTATATCTCTAATTCCAGAAGGTGCCTGTTCTCTCATCCAGTTATCATAGTAAGAAGAAAAAATAAAAACTCCATAGTGTTCTATTGCTTTGGGAAGATTATACCCCCTTCATGACCAGGTAATTTTTTGCTATTTAGCAGTACGCTACTTGAACTGGCAATTGTGCGGTAATGCAACACTGTACACAAATGAAATTATTTATCATTTTTTACACACAAATAGAGCCTTCTTTTGGTGGTATTTGATCACCACTGGGTTTTTTATTTTTTATTCTATACACGGAAAAGTACTGAAAAAATTTGAACAATATTTTTTATTTTCTGCTATTAAACATATTCAAGAAAAACATGAAAAACATTTTTAAAAATCCAATTAAAAAAAATAAAAATTAGGCCAAAATGTGTCCTGCTACCTGTTTTTGGAAAACAAATCCCAAAACGTGTATATTATTTGGTTTGTGTGAAAGTTATAGCGTCTACAAACTGTGGTATACAGTAAATACTGGAATTTTTATTTATTTATTTTTATGCTAATAATGGCGGTGATCAACAACTTATAATGGGACTGTGATAGTACAGCAGGCATTCTGACACTAACTTACACATTGTGGGAACTGATCAACTGCCATCTCCAGTGACAATAATACAGTGATCATTGCTAATAATATACATTGTCACTGTTCTAATGGCACTGGCTAGGAAGGGGTAACATCTAGGGATAATCAAGGGGTTAATCGTGTGCCTAATGCCCCGTACACACGTGCAGATTATCTGAAGACTTTTGTCTGCAGACTTACCAAAACCATATAATATGTGGTCAAACCTAAACACTTTCAATTTGTATGCAATCCGGCAGGCCCTTGCACTACATAGAAAAGGTAAATCTGAAGACAAAGGTCTTCAGATAATCTGCACGTGTGTACGGGGCATTATAATGTGAAATTTCTGTAATATGTGCTGATTTTTACTACAGATCAATTTGTTTTGCTTTGCAGGAAAAAGACACAAAGCAATCGTTCCCCATTTTGATTGTCAACACAAGGTTTAGGGCTGTGATTTGATATAGCCAATCAACAGGTCCCAGCATTGAATCATTGGCTGGGATCTGCTGACAGACTCCACCTGTGTCAAATCACACGCACAAAACCCAGAAAGGGGCAGCAATGTACAGGTACGTTGCAGTGCTGCCCCGTCATAATATATGTACTGCGGTGGATCAGCAAGTGGTTAAAAACATTTATTAAAACCAATTTCACCAATATATCCACTGACATGAATAAGTGTACTTTAACTCTCTGGAACAAAGATGTCACCTTGATTTGCAGGGCAGGGTTACCAGCATTCGGTATGCATACAACTTCCACTTCCTAGTTCAACTTCACTTGATGATGTCACCCAGGCTCTGTCCAACATGTTACGTCACGAGTCACGTGACTTCCTTAGGGGGATAACATTTTATGTTTGGAGAGCAGACAGCTGTGTGCTGGATTATGGAAAATGTGATATGAGCATAAGTAGATACTAACATTTGGATAAAAATGTTAGGGCCATTCAGTCTCAAAGTGGGCGTTTACTGACACACTGAGGGAGGATATAGTAAAAAGTGTCTGAGCAGCTTTTACAGTTTAATTTTGTAAGCTGTGTGGGGGAAAAAATGAAAGATAGAAACTGTTTTATTGCTATAGGAACAACACCAGCTGAGACAGAACTTGTCTTTGACACTTTATATTAATTCCCCCAATGTTCGGCTGCTGAAAAAATATATTGTTAGTTTTTATTCTTTGAAAGAGCACTGAAGGATGTTTTTTCTGTTGTTGCATGTGGTGATGGCATCACCAAGCCCCCACTACCATTCGTACTGTGATCGAGATTATCAAGTAAAACTCCAGGCAAAACTTTTAGCCCCTGGTCACACCGGTGCGACTTGTCAAGTTGCACTTTATTGTCTGCAATGGAATCGGTCAAATCTGACTCCCCCGAGTCGTACTGATTTTGAAAGTAGTTCTTGCACTACTTTTTGCAAGTTCAGGTACGATTTGCAAAGACATCTAAGCATTAATTCGTACAGATGTTTTCCAAGTAGCACCTGTAGTAGTACTACTTTGAAATCCTGCTACTTCAAGTGAAGTAGCAGGATTTCAATGTTGCAATTGGTGTGACCGGGGTGTGATTTCTGGATAGTCAGCATGTGTGGTGTAGAATCTCTATCATGTGTTTAGTCCTGTCTATTGCTGGCCATACACTAGCCGAAAAATCGTTCAAACTCATTTTCGAAAAATGAACACTCAGCCGTGAGAGCAGACGATTGTGCCATCATGTAATGACCAAATTTTGAACGATAAATCATTAAATGGACATAAATGAATCCGGTTTTTGTTCAGTTTGTCACATATGCCTAGTGCAAACAGTTCGGGCGAGAAACACATTAACCTTTCAATTTATCGTTTGTTTGGCAGAATTTTCCATACTGTTCCTTCAATTTTTCAGCTCTGAAAAGTTAAAACATTAACTGGACAAAAAACGAAAGAACGGACCAAATGACAGATTTTCAAATGATATTTCGGCTAGTGTATGGCCAGCATTAGTCCCTGGTTTAAAAAATTTATCTATTTTTTTTGTCCAGGTGTACTCACTTCCCAGTTCTGTCAACCTGTCATGGCTGATACAAGACCTTCCCATTATATACCGTATTTTCCGGCGTATAAGACGACTGGGCGTATAAGACGACCCCCCTAATTTTCATCTACCGGTAATACTTATACTTAGGTTACCGTGGAGATATTATACTCTGCGTATAAGACGACCGCCCATTTTTGGGGGATTTGTTTGAGGTTCAAAAGTAGTCTTATACGCCAGAAAATACAGTAGTTTGTTTGTTTTTTTGCCTACACTTACACTGTATTTTATATTCTGAAGAATGCACAAGTGAGAAGTGTTTAACTGATTGAAGGGTAAACAGAAATAGGAACTATGACTATTGGAAATTTTGGGAGTTAAAAATCACCAGAGTATGATCCAGCTTGTAAACTGCAACCAGTTTTTAAAGAATGTAGCCGGGTGTAGCCTTTTCTTTCCAGTCTCTATAAGACGTGAGCTGCCCACACTGTCAGCCCCTCTATTAAAGTTTTTCTTTTTTTATTTTTTTTATTTTTTTTTTTTAGCTAGTACTTTGTTTTGAACTTTGCCAACATTGATTACATACATACATATACAAGGAACAGATATTAATGATCTCTTAATTCATTAGGAATAATATTTAATAAATATAGCAACATTTTTACAAATACGGGACTAAACATAAAATATATTACAACTAAAACATACTTGCATAGAACCAGTAAGTTGTTTTTCCATCGTTATTTAAAAGACAGTTTACTTTTATTTATTGTGTGGGAAAGTTTAAAAAGATCTAAAAAAAAAAAAAAAAGAAAAAAACATTTTCATTCTTTCTGTTATAAGATATGTATCTCAGTTTTTTTAGGCCACAGGGACTGCTTGTATGTAAACTAGCTCATCTCCCAACCAAACAAGAATTATTGCTTGTAGACCTGTCCTGCTATATACTGATTTTAGCTGTTTGGCTTGACTTTAACTTAAATGTACACATAGACATGTAAAGAAAAATCACAGAGCTTCTTGTTGTTTTCCCAAAATGTACTTATGCACCTTATCAAGTAAACAAATAACATCTATATAGTTCTCTCTTACCAGAAATATGATGAGGTTTCATACTGGAACAAGTAATTTTTACAAATACGGGACTAAACATAAAATATATCAAAACTAAAACGTACTTGCATAGAACCAGTTAGTTGTTTTTCCATCATTATTTAAAAGACAGTTTACATTTATTTATTGTGTGGGAAATTTTAAAAAGATCTAAAAAAAAAAAAAAATGTTCATTCTTTCTATTAAAAATATAAGATATGTATCTCAGTTTTTTAGGCCACAGGGACTGCTTGTATGCAAACTAGCTGATCTCCCAACCAAGCAAAAATTATTGTGTGTAGACCTGTCCTGCTATAGTCAGGTCCATAAATATTGGGACATTGACACAATTCTAATCTTTTTGGTTCTATACACCACCACAATGGATTTGAAATAAAACAAACATTATGTGCTTTACCTGCAGACTTTCAGCTTTAATTTGAGGGTATTTACATATAAAACAGATGAACGGTGTAGGAATTACAACAGTTTGTAGATGTGCCTCCCACTTTTTAAGGGACCAAAAGTAATGGGACAGATTAACAATCATAAATCAAACTTTCACTTTTTAATACTTGGTTGCAAATCCTTTGCAGTCAATTACAGCCTGAAGTCTGGAACGCATAGACATCACCAGGCGCTGGGTTTCATCCCTGGTGATGCTCTGCCAGGCCTCTACTGCAATTGTCTTCAGTTCCTGCTTGTTCTTGGGGCATTTTCCCTTCAGTTTTGTCTTCAGCGAGTGAAATGCATGCTCAATCGGATTCAGGTCAGGTGAAAGACTTGGCCATTGCATAACATTCCACTTCTTTCCCTTAAAACACTCTTTGGTTGCTTTCGCAGTATGCTTCGGGTCATTGTCCATCGGCACTGTGAAGCGCCGTCCAATGAGTTCTGAAGCATTTGGCTGAATATGAGCAGATAATATTGCCCGAAACACTTCAGAATTCCTCCTGCTGCTTTTGTCAGCAGTCACATCATCAATAAATACAAGAGAACCAGTTCCATTGGCAGTCATACATGCCCACGCCATGACACTACCAGCACCATGCTTCACTGATGAGGTGGTATGCTTTGGATCATGAGCAGTTCCTTTTCTTCTCCATACTCTTCTCTTCCCATCACTCTGGTACAAGTTGATCTTGGTCTCATCTGTCCATAGGATGTTGTTCCAGAACTGTGAAGGCTTTTTTGGATGTTGTTTGGCAAACTCTAATCTGGCCTTCCTGTTTTTGAGGCTCACCAATGGTTTACTTCTTGTGGTGAACCCTCTGTATTCACTCTGGTGAAGTCTTCTCTTGATTGTTGACTTTGACACACATACACCTACCTCCTTGAGAGTGTTCTTGTTCTGGCCAACTGTTGTGAAGGGTGTCATCCACCACAGTTGTTTTCTGCGGTCTTCCGGGTCTTTTGGTGTTGCTGAGCTCAGCGGTGCGTTCTTTCTTTTTAAGGATGTTCCAAACAGTTGATTTGGCCACACCTAATGTTTTTGTTATCTCTCGGATGGGTTTGTTTTGTTTTTTCAGCCTAATGATGGCTTGCTTCACTGATAGTGACAGCTCTTTGGATCTCATATTGAGAGTTGACAGCAACCGATTCCAAATGCAAATAGCACACTTGAAATCAACTCCGGACCTTTTATCTGCTCCTTGTAAATGGGATAATGAGGGAATAACAACACACCTGGCCATGGTACAGCTGAGCAGCCAATTGTCCCATTACTTTTGGTCCCTTAAAAATTGGGAGGCACATATACAAACTGTTGTAATTCCTACACCTTTCACCTGATTTGTATGTAAATACCCTCAAATTAAAGCTGAAAGTCTGCAGTTAAAGGACATCTTGTTTGTTTAATTTCAAATCCATTGTGGTGGTGTATAGAGCCAAAAAGATTAGAATTGTGTCTATGTCCCAATATTTATGGACCTGACTGTATATACTGTATTTAGCTGTTTGGGTTGACTTAAACTTAAATGTACACATAGACATGTAAAGAAAAATCACAGAGCTCCTTGTTGTTTTCCCAAAACGTACTTATGCACCTTATCAAGTAAACAAATAACATCTATATAGTTCTCTCTTACCAGAAATATGTTAAGGTTTCATACTGGAACAAGTTATCTTCGTGTGAACTGAATACCTGTCACTGTGCTACAGTGAATTATAGTTTAATTGTTACTATTCAAGTACCTCCCAATATACAGTACTCACATATAAAATATAAATATAAAACCAGGACATAATGAAAGGGTAAGACAACCCAAAGCCAATATTGGAGTATATGGGTGGGTGTTGGTGGTCTCAATTGCCCAATGGCCTTTGAGTTTTCCTATATAGCATATTCTAGATCACCCCCCCCCCCCCCCCCATGCCCCTGGAGTTCCCCAGTCATTAATTCTCATTTTCTGTAACAGGAGGCCACATACATGTTTTGCAGAATATTAAAATAAATTGAAAAAAAACTGAAAGTGTGATTCCCCAACAAAAAGTCAGGGCACGTGCTTGGAGTTGGAAACTCAAGTGCAGAGATCTCTACCAATAACATAAGAAGACCAAAAAAGATTTCATTTCTCAGCATCTATCCAAATATCCAAAATGAAAACATAATTTGAGTGGCCTAATCCCTGCATATCAATTTTTGTGCAAATCAACTCTGACAGGGCTTCTATCTTCACCTGGTCTTCCTTCCGGGTTCATGGGCTTTGGCTGTTTGATTGGCCAAGCCATGATGGCGTCACTCCCATCCATGCACAGGAGTCACTGCCGTGGCATGGCTCTTTTAATGGATGGCTTGCCATCCATTGAGAGCACATCCCGCATGCGCCAATGATGTCATCGGCTGCTACTATAGTAAATATCTCCTAAACTATGCACATTTAGGAGATATTCACTATACCTACAGGTAAGCCTTATTTTAGGTATTATAGGTACAAGTAAAAAACAGAGACTTTACTACCAATTTAAGCAACTCTCCACCACATAAAAAGTTGAAACATGGGTTATACCACAAATGTTTATCAGTCGCTGACACAGTTAGGCTACAATCTACGGTTCCTATCCCAGTCATACCAATAGATTTTTGTAGTCCATTAAAATGATTGGCTGTTCTTATAATTTTACACAGTGTAAGGCTGTTTCCAAATGAGCTCAAATCACATATTGACATAGGGATTAACAGTAGATTTTTCAGTCCGTTTAGAAAAGCAATGTCAGACAGCGTTCTTCCCATATACAGCATCCCCTATGGGAACATGATTGTAGCATATTCTACTTGTTCCTGTATCGATATTTCTGCTGATTTTCTGTGGGGTTGATTATTTCCAAAATCTAACACCCCATAGTCCACAGTGTAAACATCAGAATTCTGGGATGGTTTTTCCTGTAAAGACATAGGGAAATTAATTAATTAATTTAACATCATAGCGTATACAGTAAAATTGAAATATATAGGCTAATATGCAATTAAAATACTCTACAGTAAGTACTGCACCTAATGTGTGCTAAATAGTCGGTGCTTCAATATAAATAATAAACCCAAAATAACATTAAGTAACTGGGACGGACACCAATATTGTACTTTTTTTTTCTGTGTATGTTTAAATAAAAACAGCATCATTACCAAAATAGTTATAACCATATAAATAGCAATTTGGCCCCATGTAAAATAGAACAAGAGGAAAATGACAAACCTTAAAATAAATAATATTAAATAAAATGTTCTCTTTGAATGTATTGTATTTATGTTAAAAAGAGGATATAATCTTAAATATCCAACATTATGGTCTAAGCTAAACCTTATATAATTATGTATTTTTTATAAAGGACAGAGTGGTTACTCTATTTTCTGTTTCAATTTATAATTCTATCTAATTATATTATATTGTTAAATGGAAAAAGTCATCAGTTTCTTTTTTGTTTGGTCCTTTTAGAGACATGGCTTTTAGCTATTGTATGCCTTATTTTATTTAAAGTCGACTTCAGTTTGGAATTCAAGAAAAACACTCTTAAGAATAGGTAAATGACTTGTAATGTATCACTCCTCCTCTCTAAAATATTTGTTTAATTTTTATTTTGCCAATTTTTCCTAATTGTGTTCTCATTTCAGAAGCCAGTACATTGTTCCCAGATACATGAATCTAAAAGCTCATAAACACACAAACAAAAACAGTCACAAAAATGCATAACCAAGAAGTTTTGAACACCATGCAGATTGCAAACCCCACAGAAGAAGAGAAAAAGTATTAAACATATATATATGTTACGTAAGATGAAAATTAAGAAAGATATTGTGAGGACCACTGTATGATCTACATATTATTTCACAATATAAGATACCTACTCATTTTAAAATAACTGTATAGGTGTGGGTAGGGTACTCTGGACCCATGCACTAAGTAAGCAGAGCTCTATGTTATATCTGCCTGAATGCTGCACTCTGTGCTGTATAAGTATCTGACCACTGCCTTATATACACTGGGGGCACAGAGGTCAAGAATATACAATGCAGAGTGCGCCACCATAATTTATATATTGTGCTGACTGTGGTACTCTGGTTACATACACTGGGCTGTACATTCCATATTCCTAACTCCTGCATGCAGGTCTCTGTGTTAATGTGTCTGCATTATGTTTTCCTGACTCTTTTGCTCTGTACATTACATACTCCTGAACCCCAATGTGTCTTACATTCTTCTGACCCCTGCAGTTTTTGACTAATGTATTGCTGCCCCTGCAGCCTGTGCTTTACATATTCCTATACTACTGACTGTTGTGCTCTGTGTGTTATATACTCTTGACCCTTGCCTTCTTTGATTTAAATGCAGTTGCCACTTGTGCTCTATATGTTCTGAGCCCCTGACCCCTGCACTCTGGATCATCTTACTCCTGACCTTTGCACTCTGTGCCTTATGTACTCCTGATCTCTCTTAACTGTGTGCTACACACTCCTTACCCCTGCACTCTGTGCCTTAAGTACATCTGACCCCTTTTCTGTGCATTACATAGTCCTGACCCCTGCATTTTGTGTGTTACTTACTCCTGAACCCTGTATTCTGTGCATTATATATTCCGAATCCCTATACTCTGTGTATTACATACTCATGCTAATTACACTCTGTGCATTACATATTCCTGACCTATGCACTCTATAGTACATTACATACGCTGACCTCCACACTCATTATGCATTCTCCTGATCAAAGTTTTTTTATTGTGTAAACCAGCCTTTCTCAATCTTTTCAACACAGAGGAACCCTTGAAATAAATTTCTGGTCTTGGGGAATCCCTGCTAAAATTTAAAAATCTACAACTCATGATGATACATTAGTGTGAAAGTCAGTGGAAAGAATGTTCCTTACTCTTGTCATCATTGGGAAGAATTACCCTCTTACAGATAATCTGAGAGACAGAAACTGCCCATTGCTCAAGGAACCCCTAGCAACCTCAAAAGGAACCCTGGTTGAGAAACCCTGGTCTAAACAGTTTTTGGCTGCTATATATTCCCTAAATTTTTAATTATGTTAACATTAATGATTATCTTGTTTAAGGTGGGCTCAGATAAAAAGATAGTTATCTGTCTATATTCTCTATAAAAAAAAAGGATATAGGTTTTTATGTGTTCTTTGAGACTCTTGATTGTTGCACACCAATTAAAGCATATTTTGTGGCTGTATATAGTATATATGTGTGCTATGTATACAGTGAGTAGGCTCAGGTTTTGTTTCCCATACCTCTTTATTGGCTGGTTCCCACCAGAACACGGTGTGGGAAAGGAGCGTTTCCCACACCACCTGTGAATGCACTGACCTTGCGATCTGCATGCGGGTGCTGATGTATTGTTAACAGCGTACCAAATATTTGCGAGTGGTTTGGTACAGCACATTTTTGAAAGTAGTGCAAGCACTACTTTTTGCGAGGTCCGATGCATTTTGCAACCCATTCAAAGGAATGGGCTGTCCAAACGTACTGCATGGGAACAGGTGGAAATCGCAGTGTTAGCTTGCCCATAGTCTCACTTACTGTTACAGCACAATCTGTAAAGAATGGGTAAAATACCTGTATTTTTTATTTAAGTATGTATTTTATTTTTTATTTTGGCACCTGTGTTTATTAGAGGAGCTTCCTCTTCCTGTGCTGTAGACACGACAGGAAGTGAGAGAAAATCTCACTAAATTTAGGAAATCACCTTCTAAACAGTTGTTACCAGAACATGTGTCCCCACTGGAATATTTCTTTCCTTTTCCTGTTCTGGTGACAACTCAAATTTTTAGATTCACCTCCACTTTTAATCCTAGTGACAGTGGTGTCCAGGATAAATAAAAACATTTCATTAGTAGGGACAGATAGGCAGGTAGTGAACATCTTTGGAGGGGTCGCTTCTAGTGATAATACAATGAGTTGAAAACAACATGTGACTCTTGAGCCACTAATGAGTACCAATAATTTATACTATGCTAGCAACATTTAACTGCTAAACAATGGTTATCTTCTAAAAATAATCTTTAGTCTAAGGTTACACAGCTTTGTATACAATTTATCCTAGTTTCTGATAAAGCAGCAGGGTAACTGAAAATACATTTTAAATTCTTACCAGATGTCTTAGTTGAGGCTGTGGTATCTTGTTTCCTAAAGGTAAGATAAAAAAAAAGTCACGTGAAATGAAAATGATTGACATGAAGAATAAACCTTTTATCTGTATTTAAAAATGCTATAGGACAGTATAGGAAAAGGGATATCTAAATTCCTCTTAATCACAAGACCCCCTTGTATTCCATGATCATTACTACATTCTTTCTTATTACTGATCTACTTATAAAACCTTGCTGAGTAGCAATTTTAAATAGGCAATACCAGCAAAAATGACTGCACAGTGGTTGAAGGAGAAAAAGGTAAATGTGCTTGCATGGCCTAGTCAGAGCCCAGACTTAAACCCCATTGAAAATCTGTGGAGTGACTTGATGACTGCAGCCCACAAACAGTCACCGTTAAATTTAACTGAACTTGGCCAAAACTCTAAGGCCTCATGCACACAGGGCGTTAGATAAAACGAGCTGCAGAGCCACTGCTAACGCCAGGAAAAAGCAGCTGTAAAAATGTGCTTTTAGTAGATTTTTCCATTGGCGTTAATGCACGTTTGGCCATGTTGGCTTATATCTGCATTTTTCTGCCTATATTCAAAATCAATGGTTGCTTATGAGCCGTGTTTGATATCAAGACCCTCAGAGCGCAAGTCCCACCACAAATCGGATTATCCTGATTCGACTTGTGATGCGACTTCCATTCAAATCAATGGGCTCCCATAGGGAACCATTGGTTTTCACATAGAAAAAACGTATAACGTGGTTTAAAGCTGTATAAGCAACGTTAAGCAATGTTAAGCAGCCTTTAGCAGCGTCAGACGTTTTTACAACTCTCTAAAAACTCTGGTCCTAAGAACGCACAGGCCCTGGGTTTTTTTTGCAGCTTGAAAACGCCTATGCCACTTACAGCTGAAAAATGCCTGTGTGTGCATGAGACAATAAGATAACATGGAGGGGCGTTTTTAAGCTGCAAAAAAAAAATAAAGCAGCTGCAAAAACGCCCTGTGCATGGGGCCTAAAAGTGTTTTTCTGATATGTTGTTGTTATATCTTTTGAAAGCTGCTGCAGCTGGATGGGGATGCACGGTGCACCGAGGTTTAGGAGCAGTATGTTCCCAAGAAAGAATGCTGAAATACAAACTACTTGTTGTGTTCATGAGGCCTAAAGCGGGCAATACATTATACGATTTGACTCAATATTTTAGATTTACCTTCAACGATATAGTGCAAGGGCTTGCCTGATTACATACAAATTGAAAGTGTTTAGATTTGACCTCATATTATATGATTTTGGGAAAATTTTACAAGAACATTAAAATATGTATGCCAGCCTTAGGCTGTGTATGATAACAGTTGCTACATCTGCTAGCCATGTTGCTAGTAAACTGCTATATTATAAAAAAAAACTGACATTCGAATCAAACTATTCCCTTCTACACAAAGTTTTTTCTACATATGCCACATCAAGTTTACATGCACAAAAGCCCCTGCGCACATTTTGCTGTGTCACATAAATAGTTCATGTACAGTATCTTGCGACTGGTGAGTATCTTGCGACTGGTGAGGATCCTTGCGACTGGTGAGTATCTAGTGACTGGTGAGGGTATTAGCGACTGGTGGGTACCCCAGGTTTTGTACCAGGGAAGTTAGAGGTAGTGTAGGTAAGGAAGAGCAGGTTGTTAATATTATCCCCATAGAGTAGTGGGTAATAATGTCCGACAGGATTGGGGATGCCACTCAGTGCACTTCTTGCGGCATGTATGCGTTCCTGGATGAAACAATCGAGGACGAATACTGCTGTGCAAGATGTGAGCGACTTGTTGCTCTGGAAGCCCACATCGTGGATCTAGAGAACACAGTGACAAGACTGCGTGGCATCTACAACCTGAAAAGGAGCTTGGACATTACCCAGCAGGCGCTGGCAGGGGTCAGCATAGAGGAGGGAGGAATAGAGGAGACGCAAGCAGCAGAGGTACGCAGCTGGGTGACTGTTAGGAATGTTAGGGGGAGGAGAGTCAGGGAGGCCAGTCCTGAGTTGGTAGACCCTAACATGTTTGCTGAGTTGCAGGTTGAGGGGGATATCAACTCAGGGGTGGCAGAGCTGGAGCATGCGCCCTCCCCCAGCTGCCAGGGGAGGGACGGCTCCAGGAAGAAGGGGGGCCGTAACGCAGGAAAGGTTAGACAGGTTGTGGTAGTTGGGGACTCAATTATCAAGAGGACAGAGAGGGAAATCTGTAAAAAAGATCTCGTGAACCGAACAGTTTGTTGTTTACCGGGCGCCCGAGTTCGGCACATCGCAGATCTGGCAGACAGATTGTTGGGCGGGGCTGGGGATGACCCAGCGGTCATGGTGCATGTGGGCACTAATGACAAAGTTAAAGGTAGGTGGAGGATCCTTAAGAATGATTTCAGGGACTTAGGTAATAGATTGAGGAAAAGGACCTCCAAGGTGGTTTTCTCTGAAATACTGCCGGTACCTCGAGCCACACAGGAGAGGCAGAAGGAGCTTAGGGAAGTTAACAAGTGGCTGAGGAATTGGTGTAGGAAGGAGGGGTTTGGGTTCCTGGAGAACTGGGCTGACTTCTCAGTCGGCTACCGGCTCTTTAGTAAGGATGGGCTGCACCTTAATGGGGACGGTACAGCTCTTTTGGGGAGAAAGATGGCCACCGAGTTGGAGGGGCTTTTAAACTAGGAGACGGGGGGGAGGGCTCAGAAGTAGAATCAGTCAGGAGGGAGCAGAGGACTGAAGGCAGTTGTAGGGTCAACAGCGACAGTAGGTCAACAACATCAATTGGCGGGTCTGTGCGGGAGAACAGCAGACCAAACAGAAATAAACAAAACCGCCAATCACGTTTAACTTCCGTAAAACTAAGAGGGGTATATGCTAATGCCAGGAGCCTAGCTAATAAGATGGATGAGTTGGAAATGTTAGTACATGAGGAAGACATAGACCTTGTGGGAATAGCGGAGACTTGGTTCGACCCCTCACATGACTGGCTGGCCAATATCCAAGGGTATTCGGTGTACCGGAAGGACAGGGTTGGTAAAAGAGGGGGAGGGGTATGTCTCTATGTCAAGAACAATATAAAGGTGCTAGAAAGGAGTGACATTACGGATGGGATGAGCATGGATTTAGAATCTGTGTGGGTTGAACTCGATAGGGAAGAAGATAAGGGAAAAGTAGTTGTGGGGGTTTGCTATAGGCCACCTAACCAAGGGGAGGAGGTAGAGCTGGAATTTTTAGCACTAATAGGTAAAGCGGCAAAACTAGGATCAGTCATCATATTGGGGGACTTCAATTATCCCGACATTGACTGGGAAGAGGGGACTGCACACTCGCATAAGGCCCGGCTATTCACGGAAACCTTACAGGATAACTACATGTCGCAGTTGGTGGATTCCCCTACTAGAGAGAATGCTATCCTGGATCTATTGATCACTAATGACCCAGACATAATCTCGGAGGTAGGAGTCCAGGACAACCTGGGCTCTAGCGATCACAGGATGATCACATTTAGTATAAATAACAATATAAAAAGGCAAGTGGGGAACATAAGAACCCTAAACTTCAGAAGGGCAGACTTTCCAAAATTGTACTCATTGATGGAAAGGGTAAACTGGGACCAAACCCTGGGATCACTGACCACAGAGGAAAAATGGGAATGCTTTAGAACAATATTAAGCAAAGGCATCTTGCAGTGCATTCCTATGGGGAATAAATTTAGAAGAGACAAAGCCAAACCTGGCTGGCTAAACCGTAGCGTTAAAAAACTTATTAGGGGAAAAAAATTGGCCTTCAAGAAATATAAATCAGAGGGCACAGTATCGGCCTTCCAGCAATACAAGGAGGAAAATAAGAAGTGTAAACACGAAATCAAGATGGCTAAAATCAACTTTGAGAGACAAATAGCGGAGGATAGTAAAAAAAACCCAAAGAAATTCTTTAAATATATCAACAGCAAAAAAACTAGGGCAGTGCATATTGCACACATAATTAACGATGATGGGAGGATGGTTACAGAGGACACTGAAAAAGCAACCGTGCTGAATTCTTTTTTCTCGTCAGTTTTTACGCAGGAAAAGGAAGGGTACACTGACCATGACTGTATGGTTAGTAGTAATACACAGGACTTGCCACTATGGCTAACAGAGGGGGAAATCAGGGAAAGACTGGATAAACTTAACACAAACAAATCACCAGGCCCGGATGGCGTACATCCGAGAGTGCTCAAGGAACTCAGTATGGTTATATCTAGACCACTGTTCCTGATCTTTGCTGACAGTATTAGGACAGGAGATGTACCAGGGGATTGGAGGAAGGCTAACGTGATTCCGATATTCAAAAAGGGCCAGAGACATATCCCGGGAAATTATAGGCCTGTCAGTCTGACATCAATAATATGTAAACTTTTGGAGGGGATGATAAGGGACTATATCGTAGAGTATGCTAAAGACAACAACATCATCAGTAGTAACCAGCACGGGTTTACAAATGGGCGTTCTTGTCAAACCAATCTCTTAGCATTCTACGAGGAAGTGAGCTGTGAGCTAGATAGGGGGAGACCAGTGGATGTGGTGTACTTGGATTTCGCTAAGGCGTTTGATACAGTTCCCCACAAGCGCTTAATTTATAAAATAAGGTCTGCAGGTATCGACAGCAGGGTTTGCTCTTGGATACGGAATTGGCTAAAAGGCCGTGTCCAAAGGGTAGTAATAAACAGCGCATACTCAGACTGGTCTAAGGTAGTAAGCGGGGTGCCCCAGGGCTCAGTCCTGGGACCAACCTTGTTCAATTTATTCATAAACAGCATTGAGGAAGGGATCAGTAGTTCGTTATCAGTTTTTGCAGATGACACAAAATTGGCCAGGGCAATAACTGCACAGCATGAAGCAGATATCCTACAGAATGACCTGGACAAAATTACGGAGTGGGCAACGACATGGCAAATGAGGTTTAATGTGGAGAAGTGTAAGGTTTTGCACTTGGGGACCAAAAACATAAAAACACAATACACGTTAGGAGGGGAACCCTTGGGGGAATCAAAAATGGAGAAAGATTTGGGAGTCTTAGTTGATGATAGATTAGGCAACAGCATGCAATGCCAAGCGGCAGCTTCCAAAGCCAACAGAATATTAGCATGCATAAAGAAAGGGATGTATTCCAGAGATAAGACTATAATCCTTCCACTTTATAAAACTCTGGTCCGACCGCATCTGGAGTATTCTGTCCAGTTCTGGTCGCCAGTCCTCAGGAGGGATGTGTTGGAGCTGGAGAAAGTCCAGAGAAGGGCAACTAAACTGATTAGGGGGTTGGAGGACCTTACCTATGAAGAGCGGCTGCAATCGCTCGATTTATTTTCCCTGGAGAAAAGACGTCTGAGAGGGGACATGATAGCAATTTATAAATATCTTAATGGGGATCTCAGCTTAGAAGAAAAGCTGTTCATTCGAAGGAATTGCATGAGGACTCGAGGACATACAATGCGATTAGAGGAGAAGCGTTTTAACCTCAGGCAACGTGGGGGGTTCTTTACTGTTAGGGCTACAAGATTGTGGAATTGTCTACCACAAGAGGTGGTTTCTGCGGGTAGTATGGTGACTTTCAAAAGACTCTTAGACTTACATCTCAAGGATCAGGAGATTGAGGGCTATGTTAGATGATTACAGTCACACACACCTACACAGGTTGAACTGGATGGACTATTGTCTTTATTCAACCTCGCCTACTATGTAACTATGTAAGTATGAAACATGTAAATTCCATTACGTACGTTGTTTATACCACACTAGAAAAGTGACAATTCCAATGAGGAGCAGTACAAGAAGAACCAGAAAAATGGACGTAGCAATGACGGTCTTTTTTTCGATCTCTTGGTGCTCTGGTGGTCCTTGCTGCTTAGTTTGGTCAGTCACTGTTGTAGTCAAATAATGGAGATCTAAAAATACAAATAATATGTATTTATTTCAACATAATCACAGAAATAGTTCTTTACTGTTCACAAATCTGGAAATTCTACTTGTAAACATTACATCTTAGATTTAATTAAAGTGATTGTAAAGTCTTGTTTTTTTTTTCACTAAAAATAACAAACATGTTATACTTACCTGCTATGTGCAGTTGGTTTTGCACAGAGCAGCCCAGATCCTTCTCTTCTTGGGTCCCTCTTCGGCTCTCCTGGTTCCTCCCTCCCGTTGAGTGCCCCCACAGCAAGCAGCTTGCTATAGGGGCACCCAAGCCGAGGCACAGCTTGGTGTATCAATTCAGACACAGAACTGTGGTTCGGCCCTGCCCCCTCTCTCTCCTCATTGGCTAACTGAGTTTGATTGACAGCAGGGGAAGCCAGTGGCACCGCTGCTGTATCTTAGCCAATGAGGAGGGGAGTCCCGAACGGGAAAGACAGTCATGGACATCACTGGATTGAGAGGGGGCTCAGGTAAGCATTAGGGGGGGCTGAGGGGGGCTTCTGCATTAATGCATTAAGATAAAAAACCTTCTGTCTTTACAACCCCTTTAGGCTCTGTACACATGGGCCGAATTCCAGGCGACATCAGCTGGTTCAATAAAAACAGTCCAACATTCGGACTGTGTGTATGGCAGCGGTTCCGACAGAAGCCAGCCATTCCGCTCGTGAAGCCGACCGTTTTGCCTACAATAAGGTGTGAATAGAGCTTTTAGCTTTCAATGTCAAATTTTTCAGATGGTTGTTTATATTCTGCTGCCAATCCATTGTGCACCAGCCACACCTGTGCGGTAGCTTCCTAAAAAGGTTCCATGGGTCCATCTCTAGTGTGATGGACCCATAAAACTCTATAGGAAGTTGCCTATTCAGGTGTCACTGATACATGGAAAATTAGCAGTGAAAGTAAACAACCCCCCAAGGCTGTGAGCATGAGTGCAGTATACATCTGGTGAAGAGGGCTAGGTTAGCACGGTGAGGATGAGGGACAAAAAGAAAGAGAACACTTTTTTGAAAAATCAGTTATTCATCAGGCTGAATAAACATTCATATTGCTGAGTGAACATCCTATAGTCCTATTAATAAATCAACCCCAAGTTTCTGTATGTGTAAGGTGGAATAACTTTTTAGTCTGTTGAGTTCACAGTTATGTTTTCAGTTTGCAGAAAATCATAAAACCAAAGTTCAACCTATAGGGTAATTTATCTAGCAGCTGACAGCCCAACTGCTTTCTGCAAAGATGAATGTTTCAGGATTTACGTATATAAGGAATGTATGATACATCTGGATGTAAGAATATAGTAGAACACCACAGTGGTCTTAATTACTAGGTACTTAAATTTACTGTACAACTAACTTGTAAAGATGTACAACTAACTTGTAAGGATATCCACGAATTAACTGTTTCTGGAACATTAGGACAGGATTGGAAAAAAATTGTCTTAGGGTGTAACTATAGGAAGAACAGGGTGAAACTGCAATATCGGATAATTCACGGCTTAAGTTTAGATTTTGGGCCACAGCCATGTGACTTTTAGTTATGGCTCTGTATTACTAAGCCTATTATAGCCTAAAGAAGGAAGAGCACCAATAGCTATTACAAACATTTCCGCTTTTTTGGGGTTTTTTGGTTATTCCTGGTTTCCTAGTACTTGGCCTAGTCCTTTACAAAAGCAACCTTATTACTCCGTGATATTTTAATGTCCTCCACAAAAAAGGTCTATATACTGGACATTATATACCTCCACACAAACTCCAGGTCTATATACTGGACATTACTTATAGAATAATTACATAAAAGTGTATATTTTAAATAAACAAAGCTACAAACATATGATGCAACCAACATCAATCATAAATAAAGAAAGGGCTAAAAATACAAAGATGCAGTCAGAATTCTAGATACCCAAAGATGACTGATTATGAGACTGTCTCACAGGAAAATTCTAGCCTGCTCTCCTCCAATGATCAGACTTGTCCTGACATGCCTCCTCTGCATAGTCTTTCACTGGGAGACTCAGTGCACTGCTGTTTCTCCTTCCCCCAGCTCTTATGCAGCTGAGAACATAGGGAACAGAGAGAATCACTTATAAAAAAAGGAAAAAAGGGTATTTTATTATTTTTTTTATATCTGTACACAAATGTTTTGCCCTTTACAAGGCGATCGTTTACAATCACTTTAACACTTAGCAATTATTGTTGTGTGCTGCCATTGGAAATATTTCCCTTTCCTTCCTGTAGTAGGGATAGAGGAGGAGATTTACTAAAACTAAATCATGCAAAATCTGGTGCAGCTTTGCACAGAAACCAAACACCTTCCAGGTTTTATTGTCAAAGCTCAATTAAATAAGCTGAAGTTAGAGTCTGATTGGCTACCATTCACAGCTGCACCAGATTCTGAGTGCACAAATTTTAGTAAATCTCCCCCAGAGTGTCCCAGGGACAAGAAATTACAGGAAATCTATCTAAAGGGTTCTAAAAAAGCAATTGGAAAACACTTTATAGCAAAGCACAGAAGGTTTTAAACTCATGTCAGGTTTTTATTGCTGTTGGTGTGTGTTCCGTAGTTAGGTGGACAAGGAAGTTTCTATCCTGATGTCTTCTTGCATTATTTTTGTGTTCTTGTAAGTGTTCTTGCATTATAAATTAGAGAAGGTTCTAAAACTTCCTTACATTATATTATAACAAAAAAGAAAGTGTTGGTCATAGTGGATTTTAGAAATGCAGGGTCAACTCTATATCTTTTATATGGTAAAAAATGATTTAGGGAAGTTTGAGATTAAGAAAGTGGAATTGTGCTTCATGTCAACCATTCAGATGGCGTGTTTTATTTTCCAACAGTATGTTCAAAAATGCAATAAGACGGCAGTTTTCCTGGCTGTTATGAATCAGGTCCTTTTTAAAGCTGTTCTGTATATTTCCAGGAAACATGAGTGCATTATTCAGAAAAAATGTAACCCAAACCAATGATACCTCTTGTGGACAACAGATCATGTTAAGGGGAAAGATCACATAGTAGAACTTTCCACTTAACCAAGTTATATTGAAAACAATATCTGGCAGAGCTGAAACAAAATTTACCAAGTTAAATAGTTATGCAAATAAAACATATAGGCATAAAAAACAGGTTAATAACTATTGCTAAATACTTACCTTCTACAATAAGTTTAGATGTGTTGCTGCTAAAGATTTCACCTTTTTGGTCCACGTTTACATGCCTACACTTATATCGTCCACTGTCATTCAGTGTTACATTTTTTATGTACAGCACAGCCATTTTCTGCCTCCAGTCTGCAGTGATGTTGAGTCTTTTATTCTCTGTTTTCTTTGTGTCTGCGATTTTTGTTGATGGTGTGCTGTTTGTTTCTCTATACCAGTTAATATCTTCAGGAGTATAGTTCAGAGCCGTTAAGTTGCAGGTGAATACAGCCATTCCCCCCAGCCTTACACGGAGCTGGACTGGAGTATGAGAGAGCATTATAACTTCTGAAAAAAAAATACAAATGAGAAATTATTTTTTAAACGTGTCACAACAGGACTTTCCACAAATTCATGATATTTTCATAGCAGGTGTCATGTATTAAAGGCCAGCTAGTATTCCGGTAATAAAGCTTTGATTGGAATGACAAGGGCATTGTAAAGTGTCAAACATATTTTATACAGATTCTTAATTGAGATTCTTAATGGAGCACAAGTGGGAGCAGAGGTCAAGGAGATTAGGGCTGGGAAGCTGCTGTTTGAGCAGAGACTATGCAACAAAATGTTCTTAAAATGCTCATGTTGTGCATTTTCAAGCGTTCCCACTGACGTCTGTGGGGACTAATCTGCCAAAAAGAAGCTTGTGTACTTTTTTGAGCGACAGGCATTTTGCTACAGGCAACAAAATGCTCAGATTGTGAACAGAGTCCATTAAAATGAATAAGATTATAGAGGGGATCTACTACATATATGGTGGTCTTGCCCATCTATTGCCAAATTCTGGTCACACATCCACACACTACTATCTCAGATAACCAACATTAATGTTGATTTCTCGCTGATTACATTTCTCCTACACTTACATCATCAATACAAAACCCATCTTATAAATCATTGACTACATTCCTAATTAACGCTGCGAGACTGTGTATTCCTAGAAATTGGGAAACGGCCACAATTCCCTCCATCAGAGAATGGTTTACACAAGTTGAAAAATTATCAGAGATGGAAGAGCTTATCGCAATTGCCCACGACACTCCATTCAAATTTGCTAAGCTTTGGCAACCTTGGTTAACATTTAAAAACACAGTTACATACTCCCAGATAATGGACTCATCCAAACAGGTTCAAAAACTATTCAGCACCGAAAGGTACATCTTTTTTTGCAATCACTTGTGACAAGTGCTCTCAATTTTGGCATACGTGCTATCCTTGCTTGTCTCTACCCCCCCCTCCCCCCTCTCCTCTTGTCCCTCTCCCTTCCTTCAATCACCTCCCCTCCATCCAGGAAACATGCCGGAATGTTCCCCCATTACACCTTTTGTATAAAGCTCCACATATAACCACTTCCGTGATACATTATTGATCCTTTCCTATATAGAGATTCTATAAATAAAATCCACCTATACTTTATTAAGGAAAACAATTCTACCGAAACTCATACTGTCCTTTATTGAAATCCCTTCAATACTCCAGAGACATTTGCCTCTGAATTCCTCTCCTGATAATTTCCCTGTTATATTATGTATCTTCGGTTTGTTACCTATTAGTTAGTATTGGATCACCGAGAATGTTGATCGGAATGATCCAACTGTTGTACTCTTCTTTAATGTGTACTTTTTCAATAAAGCTTTTTGAAAAAAAAAAAAAAAGATTTGTCTTGTTAAGCATTTTAGAACATCAAGCTTCAAGCAGAAAATCACTTCAGTGTGAAAGGGGCCTGAGAGGGTCTAAGCTATATATAACCACATGGAAAAGTAGCTTTGTTATTGTTCACTCTTGTTTTTTCTTGAATGTAAAGCCTTAGAACTTCTGCAAGGTATTTATTGCCCCATGCTGAGACATTTTACCCTCTGTGTTTGTCCTGATATCTATTGTCAGCAGGACAGAAAATAACGGTACAGCTCTACATACTACAAATGTCACCAAAACACAAGATGAGGGAACATCTTCTGATGGGGATATATGCTCCAGAGACTACTGTGTAATATGCAATTTCCCTTCACATTAAAGAGATTTCCTCTCACTTCCTGTTTCATCTCCAGATTCGGAATTCTCTCCAATAGAAAACAGCAGAAAACAAAACCTGACAAAAATTTTAATCATTCTCAGCACTATCCAAAACTAACAAACAATGGCTTTAGATACACTTTCACAACGTGACACTTTCTGTTTAATTAAAGTAGAAGGCAAACATTTTTTTTTTTCTAAATACCGCTACTGTAAAAAAAAAAAAAAAAAAAAAACACGATTGCCAAACTCTACTTTCCTTCTCCACACTCCAGCACTGTCTCCTTTCGCCTCAAACCAGCGTCGGTGGTTCCTTTCAGGAAAAATGTCACTCCGGCTCACTACTCCAGGACTGAGTGGCACTCACATGCCATTACTTCAAAAAGGCTGCAGTTTACCTTTCATTATTTGTTTTAACTTATTTTAAAATGTGTAAATCATTATCAGGAGTTTTATAAAGTTACACAAACTAGTGCCAAGATTGGCAAAACCTAAATGAGTTATATTTGTACAATAACTGTCAATATATACAGGAATATAAATTTATGGAAGGCATAAATGTATGGGATTTCACTTGGCAGCATGTTAGAAATACAGGTGAGATCTGAGCCTACTGCCTTGTGATCCATGGCTCACACTTTCAGAATCTTAAACATATTCCTGCCTTGGGTAAAACTTCCACCAGCAGTTCTAGCCTCTCTATGTGAGCAGAGGTGCACCTTTATCTCTGGTAACATTTGATGTTTGCTGTTAAAGTAATTTGCAAAAATGGTAGGAAATAACTCTTCCATGTATTAAAATACTATGATTTGTACCCCGTGTCTCCCTGGGAACTCACAAGAACCTTTGATACAGACATTTATCAGGGGATCCTTCTGTCCAAGTTAAGTGACCTTAGGGTTCTAAGTAAATTATATTTGTGTTCTACAATATTACTATGTGTGTATTTTACAGGAATGCATGTATTCATTATTTTTTATGCAATATGGTCAAAAAAGCATAATCTTATTATAATGTTTTTTTTTTCTTTGTGGCCTAGAAAGGTCTTTGTATTAGCCCGTCCTAAAATATACACCTGATTTTCTCATTGGTTCTAAAAATGCTAGGTATAATAAAAAAACTGGGCCTTTTAACTTTCATTCTAATTAACCTTGAATGTTAATAGCATCCAATAGTAACACTTGTAAAATGTTTTCAAAGCTCAGCTTATTTTAAATAAAAGCACACATGTAGAACTATTACTTTATTTCTTGGGGCGGTTTATCCTAATTAATTGCAATGTAATACTAAATTCCTACTTGGAAGTGACCATTTTTAATAAATAGTTTCATAATGCAAGCAACAATACTGGATGTTTCTTATTTTGTGCTGTTTTCGAATATAGATTGTTTTACACTTCTAATTACATGACAATTACAACATAAGTATTACTTCAATATATTAATCATTTGCCAGT
Organism: Pelophylax lessonae; assembly: GCF_965119305.1. Taxonomy (NCBI): domain Eukaryota; kingdom Metazoa; phylum Chordata; class Amphibia; order Anura; family Ranidae; genus Pelophylax; species Pelophylax lessonae. The sequence goes on from NC_138770.1 coordinate 304,615,594, forward strand.
TTTGGTCTATTGTTCATTGAAATAGGAAAATTTAATTTTCATGACTTAATTGCTTGTTGGCTGTCATTTCATTTGCAACATATTTATTCTATGTGATTTATTTACTAAAGGGGTAAAGAATGTTCACTTACGTAGTGAATAAGGAGAAGCTGCATTCATTTTGAATAGCCAAGTATGTACAGGAAAAGAAAAATAGGATACTTGCTTGCTCATGATTGTATGTTTAATCTGGTCACATTTTTACCTTATTCATTAAGCTAAGTGGACATTAACTTTGCAAAGTGATTATTCTCGAATGATTTGGTAAATCAACCCAATGTGTTGCATATGGGGTGTTTGCCAAGTAGTTGGCTGGCCATAGACAAACAGATGTTTCCCTAAGAGGTTGGCTGGCCATAGACAAGCAGATATTTCCCTAAGAACCTATGGGACTGGGACTCATTGTGATGCTTGGCTTGACTTGTAAGTGGCACGCACACATAGTACTTAGGATCCTAATTTGTTTTACATGAAATACTAAGGAAAAGATCCCACTCAACAACAGCTGTAACCGTAAAGGATTCCCAAATTTTAACAAGAAGCTGAGTCCCTCACTGAAGATCTTTATTTACGAATAAAATTGCCAAATGTCATTTAGCCCTTAACTGAATTGTGAAGCAAATATACATGTGTATAATATTTTAATCATTCAATAAGAAGTATTTTTTTAAATATAAGCAACACATACCCCCTTAAATTGAAATATGAACATCGACCTTTTTCATTTTTCTTGTTTTAAATTATAATATTTTCAATTCGATTTTTTTCTTTTTACTTAAAATGCCAGCTGACAGTTATTTTTCTGTTTGAGTTTTTCCACAAGAGTCACTAAGTTCTATATATATATAGGTATATTCATGTGTCATAAGAAAGGTAGGCAGTATGTAGAGTATAAACCCCACTTTCTTACCATTGCTAACAACAAGCACAGCACTGACACAGATACTGCAGAAGATAAGACACAAACGCTCCATTGACATCAAAGAGGGTGGGGGAGTCTTGTTTCCCCTTTTCTTATTCGGCGTGAATGATGTGAACTTGGCTCCAAAGCAACACCTGTGTAAAATGTTGTAACAACAAATAAATAACTGACAAAAGTCCTTCTTGCCGATTATAAATAAGAACTCAAAACAGAGAAGAAGACTTTGAGGCTTGTGGAACGGGTGGTCTCTGTGGTTTGTGGTCTTCCTTGACTTGTGCGATGTGGTTGTCTTCACACTTTACTTTGAAAACACATGATGACCCCTCATTTCGGTACAGTTGAATTGCATTCAAGCAGACAGTCAGCATTAGTCCCAGCGAGTATTAATACAGAAATAAACAGAAGTCTTCCAACGATGAAATCTTCTTTATATGGGGTAATACAAAACTGATCTCAGCTCACATGTCTTCTGGGACTTTTCGTTATATCATTTGCTTCCCCTATTAGCAGGCTCTTACAAAATAGATGAAGAATACATTTTCAACTCCATTGAGAAACAAAAAAAACCCCAAAGTGTTTCTTTTGCGGATTTGAAGATCAGAATGGACTACAGGCAACAAGGTAACATCTGTGCAGCTGCACATGTGAGCTGTTACCGTAAGTGAAAACCTCTTTTTAAGGTAGGAGGCTTTCAAGTGTCTTTCCCCTATACTACGTCATAGTTACATGTCTGAAGAAGGAAACAAGAAATACATCATAACAGTTGAAGCAATTAAAGAGCGTATATACAGGATTACTTTGCATTCTCCATCCACATCCTTTTATATATAATTCACCTTGTGTGTGGGCCTGACTTAAAGTAGAAATCAAAATGAAGAATGATTAGTCTTAAAAGTGGACCCCCCAACACCTATAGTAACCTGTGTAAAAAAAGATGTACAGTATGTACTCACCTATTTTCAGCCTGCTCCGTTTTTTGGTTATGTGATCTGGCTCCTCTGTGTAAGCCAGTGGCAGCTGCAGGGGAAAGGAGGGACGGTCAATAATGGCTACACCATGGGAACCTATGGGTGATATTATTGCTTCCAGGCTTTCACAGCCATTGTCAGGTGTTCCATTTTTTCCCCCTTCAGCTGCTCCTGGCTGATACAGGGGATCACATGACTGGACCGGAGCAGGCTGAAAAAAGTAAGTACATGGTTTTTAGACAGGTTAGTTAGTATAGGTGTTGGGGGCGGGGGGGTTAAGACTAAAACATAACAATCAAAAAAATTGTGCTGCGCTGTGAATATACTCAAACAAACATATATTCAAATAATTAAAATCATGTAGTGCTCAAACACTGATGAGAATTGCCCCTGTGACGATGTCTATTGAGACAAAATGAACATCTGGTTGGAGGACATAGCGGTGACGTCAGCACTCCCGCCAGGGCACAGGATGATTATTTCTGAAAAACCTGATGTATTCATTTTACTTGTAAGTAGAATACTGTTCTTTATATAAATTTATTTTGCTGGGAAATTGTGCAACGAGTGTTTGTGTTCCTTTTTTATACACATGCCTAGTTAATGAATGACCACAACTAACCGGCCGCATTTTTGGGTGATCTTTTGGATGACACATCGGGTCCTGTTAAGGGAGTGTTATCTGCATACCCACAGTGAGGGGTGTTGCCCACTAATGCGTGGCTAAACTTCACTTGGGTCTCCTCATCTGGTAAGCGTCCATTCATTAATTATATATGGTGGAGCACGGACAAGGCATCACTTGGAGCACTTTTGGGCTGTAATTAAGCACGTGTGGAGCACCTGTGTAACCACCAGTATTTGGAATTGGGAGTCCTCTGCCTATATCATTCACCAGTTTTATGTCTCATTTAAAGATTTGGCATTTTGAATGAGCATTATTTGAGAGTTTTTTATGCTTTGCACAGAATATTTTGCACTTTAATTAAAAATATTTAATCTGTATATCTTATCTTGCATTTTATCGAATAATATAATTTATGAATGCACATGTTTAAAGCTTTACATGTATACATGGATGAATTTTCTTTTTTTGCAGTTATAGCACTTTAGTCTCATCAGTGAATTCACTACACAACATGATTTTGATTATTTGATAATATAATATGTTTGAGTATATTCACTGCGTGACACAATTTTTCTGATTGTTATGTTTTAGTATTGGTATGTGCAATTCAGTGGGTGCAGCTGTTTATTAATCATTCATCGCATTTTAGATCACGACACTTAGCGCAGATTATTTTCTTTGTTTATTTTTAAGACTAATCAGAATAATGGAATTCTGCTTTAATGGAAAAAAAAAAACAATCTGCCTAGGATACAAAGTGCAGATGACCCTAAATGAATAAGCCTCATTTGCATACAGTTTAAAAGATTTTTTAAACTTTAGTATTAGGCATAGAGGAGCATAATGTACAGACCATGTAACTGTACCAGATTATTTCATATTCAGTTACAGTTACATAGTCTGCAATTGTACTAAGTAACAGCATTCCTGCTAGTACTTTGTCAGTCTTGATTTTAACCACTTTAGCTCCGGAAGGTTTACCACCCTTCATGGCCAGGCCATTTTTTGCGATATAGCACTGCATTATTTTAACTGACAACTGCTCGTGCGACACTGTACCAAAATAAAAGTGATGTCCCCAAATAGGGTTTTCTTTTGGATGGTATTTGATCACCTCTGCGGTTTTTTATTTTTTGCGCTATGAAAAAAAGACAGACAATTTTGGGGAAAAAAAACATTATTTTTTTGCTTTCTGCTATAAAACACATCCAATAAAAAAATAAAAAATAAATAAAATTTCTTCATCAGTTTAGGCCAGTATGTTTTCTGCTACATATTTTTTGGGGAAAAAAAATCCCAATAAGCGTATATTAATTGGTTTGCGCAAACGTTTTAGCATCTACAAACTATAGGATAGATTTATTAAATGTTTTTTTTTTTACTAGGAATAACGGCAATCGTAAGCTGCCGTTACAGTGAATTTGTAAATGTGAAATACGAGTACACAGCCGTAAAAACAGGTGAAAGGTATATAAAAGCATGCGTGTTTCAAATTGTACAACTGTTATTTACACAAAAGCATTCATTTTAAGTTTGGTATGAATTGTTGACTTTTGTCTTTTGGGATATATCTCTTGTTACACTGAGCATGCTTAAACACTGCTGTTTGAGTCAAATCTTTGGATACACTGAGCATGCTCAGCCACTTTGCCATTTGGGCCATATCTTTGGATATAATGAGCATGCTCAGCCACTTTGCTGTTTGACATCAGAAACTAAATGGTAGATAATGCACTCCTTGCTCTCCAACTCACATAATTCTTAACCGAAACGCCCACAGCTGTCTTCACAAACCAAACACAATACCATTGCTGATGCAAATTTAAAATCAATGACAATTTGATTTGGTGTGTTGTTTAGTATTTCCAAATGATAAGCTTTTTCACCACAAAAATGTAATATGTGTACCAACATCATTAATCCAATTCAAAATGTCATTACCAAAATTCAGAGGGTAACACCACTATTCTACACTCACACACCATTATTAACCACTTCTGGGTCTAAAGAATTTGCCCGCTTAATGACCGGGCCATTTTTTGCAATTTGGCACTGCGCGATTTTAACTGACAATTGCGTGCTCATGCAATGCTGCACCCAATCAAAATTTACATCCTTTTCTTCCCACAAATATAGATTTCTTTTGGTTGTATTTGATCACCTCTGCGGTTTTTATTTTTAGCGATATAAACAAAAAAATTGAAAATTTTGAGAAAAAAATGACATTTTCTACTTTTTCTTATAAGAAAATATCCAATAAACAAAATTTCTGTCAAAAATGTAGGCCAATATGTATTTAGCTACATGTCTTTGATAGAAAAAAATCTCAGTAAGCGTATATTTATTGGTTTGCGCAAAAGTTATAGTGTCTACAAACTATGATGTATATACTGGAATTTAAGCAGCTTTTACTTTCTGACTGCCTATCTCATTTTTTGAAGTGCTAAAATGGCAGGGCAGTACAACCCCCCTCCCCCAATTACTCCTTTTTAGAAAGTAGACACCCCAAGGAATTTTCTGAGAGGCATGTTGAGCCCATTGAATATTACATTTTTTGTCACAGGTGAAAAAAAACAAAACATTTTTTACACAAAGTTGTCATTGAAATGGTATATTGCTTACACGTGCCAAGGGTATATGTGGAATTACACCCCAAAATACATTCTGCTGCTTCTCCTGGGTAAGGGAATACCCCATATGTGATACTTTTTGGCATTCTAGCTACATACAGAACCCCAATCACCGCCTTCAGGCTTTCTAAGGGAATAAATTGTTGATGTCACTCCTCACTACCTATCACAGTTTTGGAGGCCATGAAAATTGCAAGGTAGCACAACCCCCCCCCTCCCCCAAATGACCTCTTTTCGGAAAGTAGACACCCTAAGCTATTTGCTGAGAGGCATGTTTAAGTCCAAGGAATATTTTATATTTTGCCACAAGTATCGGTAAAATGCCAATTTAGTTTTTTACACAATGTTGTCATTTAAATAATATATTGCAAACACATTTCATGGGTATATGTGAAATTACACCCCAAAATACATTCTGCTGCTTCTCCTGAGTATGGGGATACCTCATGTGTGAGACTTTTTGGCAGTCGAGCCGTGTACACAACCCCAAAAACCAATCACCGCCTTCAAGCTTTCTAAGGGCGTAAATTGTTGATTTCACTCATCACTACCTATCGCAGTTTCGGAGGCCATGAAATGCCAACATAGCACAAAACCCCCCTAAATGACCCCTTCTTGAAAAGTAGACACCCTAAGCTATTTTCTGAGAGGCATTTTGAGTCCATGAAATATTTTATATTTTGCCACAAGTTTTGGGAAAATTTAATTTTTTTTTACACAAAGTTGTCAATTAAAATGATATATTGTTCACACATTTCATGAGTATATGTGAAATGACACCCCAAAATACATTCTGCTGCTTCTCTTGAGTATTGAGATACCACATATGTGAGACTTTTTGGCAGTCTAGTCGTGTACAGGACCCCAATAACCAATCACCGCCTTCAGGCTTTCTAAGGGCGTAAATTGTTGATTTCACGGGGCGTGACCGGATGTGAAGCAGACCAGACGTGCCTGCCTGGAGCTCCGGGGACCCTGACTAATCTTTCTCCTTATATATCCTGAATTTCCCTTTTTTCCCCCTTCCCGGACCGGTGGAGGATCGGGACACTTGCGGGCTACCTCCGGAATGCCTGGGAAGTCCAAGTCTGCGGCCGCCGCTGCGAAGCTAAAGCGGATGATGCTGAAAACCGCCAGCGGCGGAATAATGTGAGGGTGCTGGGACTGCCTGAGGGGGCTGAGTGTGATAGGCCTGCTGACTTTGCCGAACTATTTTTCAAGAACTTGCTGCATCTCACCGATCTTGCGCCCACCTATGTCGTTGAGAGGGCCCATAGAGTTCCCACAGGCCGCGTGATCCCTGGGGCCTTCCCTCGCCCCTTCTTAGTCCGGTTCCTGAATTATCGTGACAGAGACCGCATACTAAGTGAAGCCCGCAAGCATGACACCTTGCCTTATGAAAATGCTGCAGTCCACCTATACCCTGATTTCTCTGCGTAACTCCAGAAAAAGAGGAAGACCTTTAATGATGTGCGGTGGAGGCTCCGTGAGAAGGAAATTAAATATTCCATGCTCTATCCTAGCCGACTCCGTGTGCAACATGCCGGATCCGTCAAGTTTTTTGATTCTCCTGATGATGCGGATGCCTGGTTGCTCACCCTGCGGTGAGCCTCATCATCCCTGCTCTGCTGCATCTGCGGTGGCTGGATTCCCCCTTCCCCCCTCCGTCCCCTCCTTGGGCTGTCTGGTTGGCCTGTGAATGGCGGAGGCCCCCTGTTCCCGGATGACTGCTGACTCTTCTCCATTCAAGTACCCCTGAGTTATTTTTCCCCCCTTTTTTTTTATTCTTATATGCTGTTTTCTTTTTGCCCATATGTCCCTGGAGCTAGGGCTGGTGACAGCCTCTTATTGCCTTTTGCCCCAGGACTGCTGTAGCTGGTTCCCAGGACTGTTGAGGCCATCGGCTGACCCTGCCTCTGGTTAGCCCTCCGGGTACTTTCTCCTGGCCTTGTGCCAGATGACTGCTGTCTAGGCATTTTTTCCTAGTCAGTAGTGTGTTGTTTTTTCTCTTTTTGGGATGAAGTTGACCCGAAGCACAGTTGCTTTCTGGTCGACAGGGGTCTCTATGTGTTTTCGTATTTTTTTTAATTTTTACAGTTTTTTTGTTTTTGGCTGCATACCCATGCTATGATATAACATTCCTTGTGCTATCTGCTGTTTCACTAAGTTGTGCTATTTCACTGTGGGACGAAGTCTGGGCTGCCTGCTTCCTTGCACTTAGGATTGAGGGGTGGCGTGGTTGGTCTCTCACCCGGCCCCTGGCTCCCCCCCCCCCCCGCTGTTCCTATTCCTCCTGCTTTATTTTCCCTGCCTATGCCATGGCTGACCGCATTAAAGTGCTGTCTTGGAATGTGCGGGGCCTTAATAGTAAATTCAAACGTGCACTTTTATTTAAATATCTCCAATCCTCCAAACCGCATGTGGTCTTCCTCCAGTAGACCCTTTTGACGGGGAGTGCTATATTGGCCCTTCGCAGGCGCTGGGTGAGTCATACCTTCCACGCTACCTACTCCACTTATGCCAGGGGGGTCTCGATTTTGCCCTGTCGTGTCGAGAGAGTCATCACGGACCCCAAGGATCAGTATATTATCCTGGCACTCGAGATTGCGGGCAAATTGTTCCTCTTTGTCAATGTGTATGTCCCTCCACCTTTTTCTAGTGTTGTTTTATACCACATCTATGATCGTTTGGCCGAATTTTCGACCCAGCGCATCTTTGTGGCTGGGGATTTTAATAACATCCTAGATGGTGACTTGGACACGTCGAATCTGAATCGTCAGTCCTGCTCGGAGCTGTGTACCTGGGCCTCGACTTTACAGCTCACAGAACTTTGGAGGTGGAAATACACGCAGGATCGGTTCTATTCTCATGTGTCCTCGTCGCATCACTCTGGCTCCCGCATAGATTTAGCGTTCTGCTCCCCCTCAGTCCTGCCATTTGTGCTGTCGGCTAGCTGCCTGCCCGCCGGTCTCTCGGATCACTCGCCGCTTGAGATTCTGCTGCGGTTGGGAGATCCGGGGGAGCGGGGCGGCTGGAGGCTGGGCTGTGGGTGGCTGCAGAACCAGCGGGTGGTGGAGGGGATGACTGGCAAAATTGCCCAATACTGGGAGGTTAACAACCTCACTTCGTCTGCTTTGGTGTGTTGGGATGCATTCAAGGCCACTGTTCGTGGTGATTATATATCCGCTATTAAGTCTGCCCGGGTGGAGTGCGCCGCGGCGCGGACAGAATTGGAGGCGGCAGTTACGGAGTCCGAGGCGGTGTTTGCCTCAGATCCCTCCCCTGGGGCGTACTCCTCTCTGGCTCAGTGTAAGAGAGCTCTGCACTTGCATGTGTCATCGGCCGCTGAGGCAGAGGTGGGGTCGCTACGGGCCAGAATCTTTGAGTCCGGGGACAAAAATGGCAGACTTTTGGCTAACCTGTCTGCGGACTCTAGATTCCAAACTGTGGTCCCTGTTATACAATCTGCAACTGGCAGTATCCTCAGGGATCCTGCTGAGATTCTTTTGGAATTCTGTAACCTCTATGAGCGTGTGTATGGGGCGGACCCTCCCCCGCCGGGGGGTAGGGACCTGGGGTCTCTTGGGGAGTTGGCGTTGCCTACTCTGTCTCTGGAGGACATGGCTCTCCTGGAGGCGGAGTTTACGCTGGAGGAGGTTGAGCTGGCCATTCGCTCCCTCCCTCCCGGGAAGACCCCTGGTCCCGACGGCCTTCCTGGGGATGGGTACAAGATGTACATCTCTGAACTGGCCCCTAGGCTTTTGAAGACCTATGCCTCTTGCCTGGAGTTGGGAGCTCTACCGGAGTCCATGTCTCAGGCGCACATAGTTTTGATTCACAAACCTGGGAAGGATCCCACGCTGTGCTCGGCCTACAGGCCTATTTCTCTTCTGAATTATTACTTGAAAATACTTGAAAAATTGCAACTAAACCCCTGTTTTTAACGCATCGCATACTGTTGGACAGGTCGATTGGGTTGGTCGCAGATTGGTCGGTAAGGAGAGCTTGGAAATCTTTTTGGCTTGTTATATGCATCACCCTTCCAATGCTCCTTGCTGCAGAGACCAGTTACAGGTGTGGACAGTAACCAGTTGTTTTTGTTATAGACTATATTGACCAGGCAACGCACTGACATCTTTGCTGCCATTGTGCAATAGAATGGATGTTCAGTGTGCCCCTGTGCCTTTAAGAAGGGGTGGGCTCCCTTCTGGTATATCTGTCCTACACCTGTCCATTAAATGCATGTGCTTCCATTGTTGTAGACTCTCAGAATTTAGAGTTAGGACCACAGATAATGGGGTGCCTTGACGGGGCTCTGTGGCTTACGCATGTATTTGCAAATGTGTGCAACTAATCCCCTGATTTTAACGCGTACTGTTGGACAGGTCAATTCGGTTGGTCGCAGATTGGTGGGTAAGGAGAGCTTGGAAATATTTTTGTCTTGTTATATGCATCGCCCTTCCAATGCTCCTTGCTGCAGAGACCAGTTACAGGTGTGGACAGTAACCAGTTGTTTTTGTTATAGACTATATTGACCAGGCAACGCACTGACATCTTTGCTGCCATTGTGCAATAGGCTGGATGTTCAGTGTGCCCCTGTGCCTTTAAGAAGGGGGTAGGCTCCCTTCAGGTATATCTGTCCTACACCTGTCCATTAAATGCATGTGCTTCCATTGTTGTAGACTCTCAGAATTTAGAGTTAGGACCACAGATAATGGGGTGCCTTGACGGGGCTCTGTGGCTTACGCATGTATTTGCAAATGTGTGCAACTAAACCCCTGTTTTTAACGCGTACTGTTTGACAGGTCAATTCGGTTGGTCGCAGATTGGTCGGTAAGGAGAGCTTGGAAATCTTTTTGTCTTGTTATTTTGAAGACCTATGCCTCTTGCCTGGAGTTGGGAGCTCTACCGGAGTCCATGTCTCAGGCGCACATAGTTTTGATTCACAAACCTGGGAAGGATCCCACGCTGTGCTTGGCCTACAGGCCTATTTCTCTTCTGAATTATGACTTGAAAATATTTACCAAACTGCTTGCTACCAGGTTGATGAAGGTCCTTCCTTACTTGATCAATATAGACCAGACTGGCTTTATGCCAGGCAAATCCACTGATATTAACATACGTAGAGTGTTTACACATTTACAGGTCCCAGCGGAGGCACAGAGTACACGTGTGATGGTGGCGCTTGATTTGGAAAAGGCATTTGATTCGGTGGACTGGTCCTATATGACGATGGTGCTGGAGACATTTGGCTTCGGTCCCGTCTTTCACAAATGGGTTGCCATGCTTTACGCCCAGCCTTGTGCTCAGATTAAGTTGGGGGTAGGCTGTCTTGTCCCTTTTTGATCGCGCGGGGCACCCGTCAGGGGTGCCCGCTCTTGCCTGCCTTGTTCTCCCTGGCGGTTGAGCCTCTGGCGGTGGCTGTTCATGGTTCTGGGGCGATCGGGGGGATACGGGTGGGGTCCTTGGAGGAAAAGTTGACGCTTTATGCTGATGACATTGTTCTCTTCCTCCGGGACCCCGGCCGGTCGCTCCGGTCGGCCCTGGATCTACTGGCAGCCTTTTCTGCTCTGTCTGGCCTGCGAGTGAACTGGGACAAATCGCTTATCCTTCCAGTGAACGCGGGGGCCCGGGCCCACGCGGACCCGTCTTTACCCTTGTGTTGGACTGACAGGCTTAAATATCTGGGTATAGTGATTTCCCCTGACATACGGGACTTTTGCGACCTTAATCTGTCTCCCCTTCTGTTGAAATTCGGGGCTAAGCTGCGTTCCTGGGCTAATCTTCCCTTGACTTTGATTGGCCGCATCAACCTAGTCAAAATTAAATTGCTCCCTCCTCTCCTATATGCGCTTTGCCACTCCCCGGTCTGGATCCCGAAGGCTGTCTTTAGTCGGCTCAACTCTCGCATCCTCTCTTTTCTTTGGGGTTCTCGCCCTCCTAGGCTTCGACTGACGGTGTTACAGCGACCCTGGACTCGAGGGGGGTTGGCGTGCCCTGATTTCTTTTGGTACTTTGTGGCGGGACTTTTGACACATGCCCACAACTGGCTGATTTCGGATACTTCCAATACTGCGGTGGCCTTGGAGGCAGCCCTGGTAGGCTCCTATGAGGCACTGCGCAATTTGCTGCTCCGTGGACCGAAAGCCCCGTACCCTCTCACCGTCTCGATGGTGACGGTGATCAGGGCGTGGAAGCTAAAGTCTCCCTATGTCCGGACGGGACCTGGTCGTCGCTCCCCGAACTCCCCACTATGGATGAATCCGGAGTTGCCGGAGTTTTTCTCCATTCCAGATCCTTCTGTGTGGGCCACCAAGGGAATACTCTATTTATCCCACATTTGCCGGGGGGAGACGCTTGCGACATTTGATCAATTGAAGACGGACTTCCCCTTGCCCAATTCCCACTTTTTCCGCTACCTGCAGCTCCGCCATGCCTTTCACAAACAGTTCGGTGACTCTCCCTGCGACTTTACTCTAGCTGACTTGGAGGCTATCCTCCGGAATGAGACGTTGCAAAAACCTCTCTCTACCATTTATAGTACCCTGCTCCCTAGCGTGCATTCTGGGTTGGAGGCTCTGCAGGCCTTTTGGGTGGCGGAGGCTCCCGACCTGGATGCGGAGGATTGGGAGGATGTCTGGGATTACTCATTCCATCACTTGGTGGCCACCAGAGACCGCTTGGTGCAGTTTAAAATCCTCCACAGGTTTCACCTGACTCCGACTAGACTGCATAGGGCCTTCCCTGACACGCCCGCGACCTGCTGGCGCTGCGGTGCAATGGACCCCGCCTATACCCATATGCTCTGGCATTGTCTGCCCTTGGTTGCATACGGGACCAAGATTCTGGACTTTGTAGCTCGAGTAACCACCATCCGCATGCCTCTCAAGCTTGAATATTGCATTCTGGGACTTGTAAATGATTTGGCTCATTCTGTGGCGACTCACACTCTTCTGGGCCTTTTGTTGTTTTACGCAAGGAAATTTGTGGTTCTCAGATGGCGGAAGCCTGATGTGCCCACCCTTTCCTTGTGGAAATCCCTGGTGAATTTGGTGATTCCGCTTTACAAGGCAACTTATGTCAACAGAGGCTGCCCACAGAAGTTTGCAAAGGTTTGGGACATTTGGTTGGAATCTGGTGACACAACTAATGATGCTGAGGGCTCTGATGGGATGACTTTGGGTCCTTGATTGGTATAGATATGTTACCCCATGTGCAGTGGAACTTGGACTTTTGCCATCCTTCTAGACTTCTGGACTATACCACGGTGAATGGATTGTTACTGTTCGCATGATCCTTGAGTATGCAAATCTTTTCGTAGCAACTGGGTGCAGCGTTGTTTGGGGTTGTGTTTTCTACTTTTTGTAACTGTGTGTTTTATTTTTTGTTGTTGAGCCAGGGAATGCCCAGCGGCTCTGTTTTGTATGTTGTTCTCTTTTCTAAAACTAATAAAAAGAATTTTCAAAAAAAAAAAAATTGTTGATTTCACTCATCACTACCTATCGTAGTTTCGGAGGCCATGAAATGCCAACATAGCACAACCCCCCCCCCCCCCCAAATTACCCCTCTTTGGAAAGTGGACCCCCTAAGCTATTTGCTGAGAGGCATTTTGAGTATTTTGCAGATCTCGCTTTTTGACACAAAGTTTTGAAAATTGAAAACTCACTATGCCTCTTAGCAAATACCTTGGGGTGTCTACTTTCTGAAAAGGGGTAATTTGGGAAGGTCATTGAAGTCCACGCCTCCCGTGTTAAGATTGTATTCGTGGACACAGAGGGGCTTCTCAACAACACCACTCGCCGTTGGAATTTGGACTGTTGTATCTGTGTGAATGGAGGACAGAACGAAAACATTCCGTTTGTCCTTCCACTTCACTGCATGCAATTTATCAGACTTCAAGCAGGCTCTCTCCCCCTGTCTAAGTCGAGAATTTATAAGCCGTTGGGGGAAGCCCCAGCGATTAGATTGCACGGTGCCACATGCGCTAATTCCAAAACCAAAAAGGTGTCTAAAAAGTAGAACGCTTGTATAGAAGTTGTCCATGTATAATGTAAATGGTACCCCTTTCTGAATAAGGGTGACACCAAGTCCCAAACAATCTTACCACTGCTCCCCATGTAGTCTGGGCAGTTCGGGGGCTCCACAGTGCTATCTTTTTTTTTTTCGTAAACCTGGAAAACTACATGTATAGCCTGTTGCCCTGTCACAGAGCTTATACATCTTGAATCATATCTGCCATGCAGAAACGCACGCAGAAACTGTTTGAAAGCAAGGCGGTCAGAAAATTTAATCAGGGACTCATCAAGGCAGTGTCAGGGCACAAACACCAGAAGAAGGGCTCTAGGACCCAGCAGCGCTATCAGCACTTTGGCAGTAGAAGGACTTTAGGACCCAGCAGTACTACCAGCAATTTACCTGGGCCTATATAAGGAAGCCTGCCAGTGATTTTAGTTGCTGGTTGATCTTCGGCTCTTCCAGTGTGTTATCCTTGTGATATTCCAGTTCCTGTCTCCTGTTACCAACCTGACTTGTCCTTGACCCGTCTCCTGATTGCTTCCTGTGTTTGACCTTGGCTATCCACCTGACCACACTTGCTCTGATATCCACCTGGCTCCTGATCTTGGCTTTCCACCTGACCACGCTTGCTCTAATATACACCTGGCTCCTGATCTTGGCTATCCACCTGACCACGTTCTAGTCTCAGCATTATCCAAGTCCTGTAAACACTTCACGGGCGCCACCTGTCTGCTGATTCCACTCCAGCACTCCAGCTGTATTCTGGATCCTTCTGCACACCGTCCAGCAGACGACCCATGCTACTTTGGGCCTGACCTCTCCTGTTCTCAACCTCAGGGGGGTCTGGAACTTAGCCGCAAGGAAAGCCCTCTCTTTCCATTGGCCTTCAGCACCAGGTACTGTACGTGATAGTATCAACCAGCCAAGATGTCTGAGGCCGAGAGAGGTGCTTCCGCATTAGAGGCCCTATGTCAGCAGATTACAGCTCTTACACAAGCAGTCCAGAGCTTACAAGATGGCTACTTTCAGCTGGAAGAACGCCTTCACTCTCTCACTACCTCTATGACTCCTGTGGATCCTAACCAAGCTACTAGCTCCACTGCCTCCGCTCCAACGGCCAGTTGTTCTGCTACAGCCGCACCTCTATGGGTTTACCCCCTCTGGAGCCCAGAGTCCCCACTCCTGATCGCTTTTCAGGTGACCGACGGAAATTCAGAGCTTTCAAAAATGCTTGTGACCTTTACTTTGCCCTGCAACCAAGGACTTTTTCTCTTGAGACTGTCAAGGTGGGTTTCATATTTTCCCTTTTATCTGATGAGCCACAGTCCTGGGCTCATATTCTCCTTGAGCAAAAGAACTCAGTCCTGGATTCAGTTCCCACCTTCTTTGAATCTATGGCTACCCTATATGATGATCCACAATGGACTGCCACCGCAGAGTCGGCCCTTCATGCTCTTGTACAAGGAAGATGACCAGTGGAGGATTACATTGTGGAATTTCGCAAGTGGTCAGCTGATACTGGGTGGAATGATGCCGCCCTAAAATACCAGTTCCGGCAAGGCTTATCTGAGTCTCTCAAGGACGAGTTGGCTAGGATTGAGGCTCCCGGCTGCGGGAGCGAAGGTCCGAACGCACTCAGACCCTCCAACCCACATGGGTAATGCCAAAGGTCCCAGGACCAACACTGACAGTCTCTGTTCCCCAGTCCATGAATACGTCCGACGGGGAATCCATGCAAATTGGCCTACTCCGCCCTGCTTTAATCCCTGAAGAGAGAGCACGCAGAAGACAAGATAACCTGTGTCTCTACTGTGGGGCTTCGGGACACTTACTTCGCAATTGTCCTGTTCGCCCAAGTAAGTCCACGCCCCTCATACCTCCAGTTGTCTGGGACTATATTCACTCATTTAATTCTCCCCATCTCTTTGCAGGTGGATGGAAAGGAAGTGAAGCGATCATTGACTCTGGAGCCTGTAGTTGCTTCCTGGACATCAACCTAGCCAAGAACTTGCGCATACCCCTGAAACTGAAGGAACAAAGACTTGATGTACATTTAACAGATGGCACTGCTCCTAGCTTTGGACCAGTCTGTAATGTTCTGGTACCTCTGGTACTCTTATTCCACTTTCCATTCCGTGTATGCGTCCCACCATTCTCTTCTAGTAGGTGCGCATACACCTTTAAGACCGATGCTGTCATCACTGAGCGCCGCAGAGCGGCTATTTCAACCGCCGGCGTTCTCACTCACATGTTCGTTCAACCTGCCTTGCATCTATGCTTACAAGCGTGTCTCGCTGTGGAACCTCGCTACAGATCCCTGTATCTCGCTACCAGGATCACTTACTCAGACCCGAACCTCGCTACTGATCCCTGTATCTCGCTACTGGATCACTTCCTCATCACTGGACCCTTCTACTACTATACTATAGTGATAAGTACCCCGCAGAGGAAACCTCCATAACTTACACTACTACTATTGCATTAAGGACTGTTACTACTACTGTTACTGTTGCTAGCTCTCCTGTCTACTACTATCTATCCTTGCACTGGGTTAGTCTATCCTGTATTTGTCATCTGCTGTCCTCACCACCTGTTAGCATACTCGATACTAACCTATCTGCATTCCTAAATACCATCTTGAACTCTCCTGTACAAACCTATCAAGTGCTTACCATCCTTGTCACTGTTCACACCTGTCCCTTCAGCACATCACCTTCATACTATCATATACATCCTATCACTCCAGGAACATCTCATTGAGTGTGTATATATCTGTATGTTGAAGCTGACAGGCCCACGGTGATGAGTCCTGGAGAGTTGGATCTGGTATTCAACACATCTCTACATGACTACTGAGTGGAGATTTTGCAGCTGTAAATCCAGCCTATAACAAAAACTCAGGAGCGTTACAGATTGAACGAACCTTAAAAATGGATTCAGCAGAATTACCCACTCAAGTGACACAATTAACACAACAAGTAAAAGCGTTAATACTTGCTCTGACTGACGTACAAGAAAAGAATCAGACTTTAACACAGCAGGTAACCCAGCTCTCACGGCTTACTGCTGTTCAGCCTCCTGAACCTAAAATAAACCCCCCTCTAGTGTTTACAGGCGACCGGAAAAAATTTCGGGAATTCAAAAACGCATGTCAATTGCTTTTTTTGTTAAAGCCTCGTACATACCCCACTGATCAAATAAAAGTCTGTACCGTTATTTCATACTTGACGGGTGATCCACGGGCCTGGGCAGACTCTCTCTTTGAGAATAATGATCAGATTCTCAACATCTATTCTTTATTCCTAGCGGAACTCACCAGCTTATACGATGACCCCAATAGGCAGAGTACTGCTGATATGCAGTTGAGGGCCTTGAAACAAGGAAGGAGACCTGTAGAAGACTTTGTATCTGAGTTCAAAAGATGGACCCTTGATTCAGGGTGGAATGACACATCTTTGCGAACTCAATTCAGACTCGGGTTATCGGAAGCTGTTAAAGACGAGCTCGCCCGAGTGGATTTACCTGGCACCTTGGAGGCCTTGATACAACTTAGTATCAACATCGACAGACGACTGCGAGAAAGAAGGGCTGAAAAGATGGGAATGCCATTGTCTAGTCCTTCTCGGATTTCGGCCGTTGACCCTACTCCCATGGATGTAGGAACCATACGCCCACCTTTAACGACTACTGAACGAGCTAGAAGAACATCCAGAAATCTCTGCATGTATTGCGCATCCCCGGATCATTTGATAAGCACCTGTCCCCTTGTTCGCAAAAAAGAGGGTGGGTGTTCACATGTCTTGCTGGGAGGATTAACGACTTCCTTTTCTAACCCCTATCTTTTTGTTCATTTAATATTACAGTGGGACCAAACTAGGATCACCACCAAGGCTATGGTCGACACTGGATCTTGTGGAAACTATATTGATACACGCTTTGTTACCTTAAATAAAATACCTATTATTTCAAAATCTAAGCCTGTTTCTGTTAGTTTCATTAATGGTATTCCACTGTCTTCTGGTCCAATCACCAACCAGACACAGGCACTCCTTGCCACTACCAACGAGTCACATGTGGAGACCATCACTTTTGATATACTATCCTCACCCCATTTTCCTATTATTTTGGGACTTCCCTGGTTACACACACACCAACCAATCATAGATTGGAAAAAACGGACTTTGGTTTTCCCTTCTCACTATTGTGAGAATACGTGTAACCTCCCATCTTATGGGAAGATTCTGTCTGTGGTGTCAGATGAAATTGCACCACTATGCTATCAGGATCTGTCCAAAGTGTTCCTTGAGAAAAATGCTCAAGTGTTGCCTCCCCATAGGGATTACGATTGCACTATCGATCTACTCCCTAACAGCAAATTGCCTTTCGGTCATGTTTATCCCCTTTCACAGGATGAACTTTCTCACCTCAAGGAATACTTGGATGAGAATTTGACAAAAGGGTTCATTAGACCCTCTACTTCTTCCACTGCTGCAGGACTTTTCTTTGTCCGCAATAAGGATTCCAGTCTCAGGCCTATTATCGATTATAGGCAATTAAACACGATTACGATAAAGGATCGCTATCCTTTGCCGCTTATCCCTGAACTTATTGAACAAGTGCGTGGGGCTACTTATTTCCCCAAATTAGACCTGAAAGGGGCATGCAACCTAATCCGAATCCGTGACGGGGATGAGTCGAAAACAGCATTCAGAACCAGATACGGACTATTCGAATACCTTGTGATGCCATTCGGGCTATGTAATGCTCCCGCAGCTTTCCAAAGATTCATAAACGACATCTTTAGAGACTTACTTGATGTCTGTGTTGTAGTATACCTAGACGATATACTTATCTATTCTCGATCTATTACTGAACACATAAAACATGTAAGACTTGTGTTGTCCAGACTGCTCTCACACAGTCTATACGTGAAATTAAAAAAATGCCTATTTCATAAAGAAGAAATATTATTTCTAGGATACTTCATATCCAAAACTGGAATTAAGATGGATATGAGTAAGATATCCTGTATTCTAGACTGGCCTATACCAACAACTCGTAAGGCCCTACAGCGATTCCTAGGATTCTCGAACTTCTATAGGAAGTTCATCAAGAACTTTTCTGCCATTGTGAGACCTCTCACACAACTGACAAGTATAAAAAAAACATTCAAATGGTCAGAAGAAGCAAATCAAGCTTTCTGCTTGTTAAAATCAAGCTTCACTTCTGCTCCCATACTACGCCATCCAGACCCATCCCTCCAATATATTCTAGAGGTAGATGCGTCAAATATGGCAGTAGGAGCAGTTCTCTCCCAACGACCAACAAACACTTCATCACTCCACCCAGTTGCTTTCTTTTCAAAATCACTAAGCAGCCCAGAGGTGAATTACCCAGTGGGTGAAAAGGAGTTGCTTGCCATAAAATTGGCACTGGAGAATTGGCGACATCTGCTCGAAGGTACCCAGTTACCAATACTCATATATACAGATCATAAAAACCTTCAATACCTCCAGACTAACAAGACTCTTTCCCACCGGCAGGTACGATGGTCATTATTCTTTTTAAGGTTTAATTTCTTAGTGACCTATACGCCTGCAGACAAAAATAAAAAAGCGGATGCGCTATCACGACTAACCGAAGATAACTGCGCCGAAATCCCTTCCATTCCCATAATACCCTATGAACGCATTATTGGTGTTGTCCGATCCTTGAAGGAAGAGATTTTGCACAGTATAGGAATGGATTCACCTCCACCACAACTAAGTACTGATGCAGAAGGCTTCCTCTATTGCAATGACAAACTTTACATACCCCCTACTATGCGCACGAAGATCTTGGAGTTATCGCATGATGTACCCATGGCAGGACATATGGGTATGACGAAAACCTTTAATTTACTCACCAGGCAGTTTTGGTGGCCTGATATGAAGACGTCTGTACAAAAATTTGTTTCTTCATGTGACATCTGTGCAAGGTCCAAAATTGACACTACAAAACCATCTGGACTACTTTGTAGTCTACCAATACCCCAGGTTCCATGGGAAGTTGTGTCCTTAGATTTCATAGTAGAACTACCACCTTCCAAAGGATTTAATACCATCCTAGTGTCAGTGGACCACTTGACAAAGATGGCACATTTCATCGCTATCCGTAGACTACCTTCATCCAAACAAACAGCGGAACTACTGATGAAACATGTGTTCAAGTTGCATGGAATTCCAAAGACTCTTTTGTCCGACCGTGGTTCACAATTTATCTCTAAATTTTGGCAAGCACTTTGTCAAATTTTACGCATTGAGCGAAAGCTCATTTCTCCCTACCATCCTCAGACCAACGGACAGACTGAAAGAGTCAACCAATGCATTGAGCAATATCTACGCTGCTACACATCATACCTGCAGGATGATTGGGTGGATCTCCTTCCTCTAGCGGAATTTGCTTACAACAACGCAACCCACAGTACTACGAAGCAAAGTCCGTTCTACTTGAACTATGGGTTTCATCCCACTCTTCTTCCACCACGCATCTTGCCATCGAGTAACCCAGTAGCCTCGGATTACCTTACCCAAATAAAAGACTCTTTGGGTTTACTCAATACTACCATATCACACGCTCATAGTCAACAAAAAAGGTACTACGACCTTCGTAGAAGACCTTCTCCTCAGTATGTTATTGGGGACCTCGTTTGGCTATCAACAAAAAATGTAAGATTAAAGATCCCTAGCAAAAAGCTTGGGCCTTTATTCTTGGGACCCTTCCCAATCAGGAAACTAATTGGAAAAGCTGCAGTACAGCTCACCTTACCGGCAGATCTCAAGATCCATCCCATCTTCCATGTGTCGCTATTGAAGCCACATGTTCCTAACCAAGGAATAAGGCCTACCATCCCACCTCCACCTCCTGTACAAGTTGAAGACGGAGAAGAATATGAGATAAAGGAGATTCTGGATTCTCGTATCCACAGAAGAAGACTCCAATATCTAGTATGATGGAAGAACTATGGGCCCCAAGACGACACCTGGCTGGATACCTCTGATATACATGCCCCTAGACTGATTCGCAATTTTCACTCGAAATACCCGGAAAAAACAGTTCTAGAGGCCTTCCGGAGCCGGCCTTAAGGGGGGGGGTACTATAATGTTCTGGTACCTCTGGTACCCTTATTCCATTTTCCATTCCGTGTATGCGTCCCACCATTCTCTTCTGGTAGGTGCGCATGCACCTTTAAGACCGATGCTGTCATCACTGAGCGCCGCAGAGCGGCTATTTCAACCGCCGGCGTTCTCACTCACATGTTCGTTCAACCTGCCTTGCATCTATGCTTACAAGCGTGTCTCGCTGTGGAACCTCGCTACAGATCCCTGTATCTCGCTACCAGGATCACTTCCTCAGACCCGAACCTCGCTACTGATCCCTGTATCTCGCTACTGGATCACTTCCTCATCACCGGACCCTTCTACTACTATACTATAGTGATAAGTACCCCGCAGGGGAAACCTCCATAACTTACACTACTACTATTGCATTAAGGACTGTTACTACCTATCCATACTATCCTATCATCTGCACTGTTACATAGATTGCTAGCTCTTGAGACTACTACCATCAATCATCTGCACTGCTGCATAGATTGCTAGCTCTCCTGTCTACTACCATCTATCATCTGCACTGCTGCATAGATTGCTAGCTCTCCTGTCTACTACTATCTATCCTTGCACTGGGTTAGTCTATCCTCTGCTCTCCTCACCACCTGTTAGCATACTCAATACTAACCTATCTGCATTCCTAAATACCATCTTGAACTCTCCTGTACAAACCTATCAAGTGCTTACCATCCTTGTCACTGTTCACACCTGTCCCTTCAGCACATCACCTTCATACTATCATATACATCCTATCACTCCAGGAACATCTCATTGAGTGTGTATATATCTGTATGTTGAAGCTGACAGGCCCATGGTGATGAGTCCTGGAGAGTTGGATCTGGTATTCAACACATCTCTACATGACTACTGAGTGGAGATTTTGCAGCTGTAAATCCAGCCTATAACAAAAACGCAGGAGCGTTACACAGTCATTCAGGTGATGATCCCTGTCCTTGCCATAACAGTAGCAGGCCATTGGGTATTCCTCCACTTTGATGTCATCAGGTCTCCTATATTCCCAGCCATTCTAGGGATACCCTGGCTACCTGGAGCAGAAGTACCCATCGGGCGCATCTTTTCTTTATCCGAGCTGGAGCTGGAGGTCCTCTGACAATATATAGATGAAAACCTTGCCAAAGGATTCATCCGCCCTTCCTTGTCACCTGCTGGAGCCGGCATTTTCTTCGTCGCGAAGAAGGATCATTCTCTCAGACCATGTATTGATTATAGGGACCTTAATAAAATTACTATCAAGAACAGATAACCACTCCCTCTCATCCCCGAGTTATTCCAAAGATTCTGAATAGCCCAGGTTTTCACAAAGTTGGACTTACGAGGGGCCTATAACCTGGTTCGTATTAGGGAAGGAGATGAGCAGAAGACCACCTTCCAAACACGCTTTGGTCACTTTGAGTACCTTGTCATGCCCTTCGGCTATGTAATGCCCCCGCGACATTCCTACATTTTGTGAATGATATTTTCAGAGAATACCTTGACCTGTTCTTAATCGTCTATCTGGACGACATACTAATTTTCTCAGCCTCGCTTGAACTCCATCGAGAGCATGTCAGAACAGTGTTAAAGACCTTAAGAACCCATGGCTTATATGCTAAAGCAGAAAACTGTGAGTTCGAGAAACAATCTATCCAGTTCTTAGGACTCATAATCTCCACGAAAGGGATTTCCATGGATCCTCAGAAGGTATCAGCAATCTTGGAGTGGCCTGCACCTTCTGACAAGAAAGGGGTCCAGAGGTTTGCGGGCTTCGCTAATTTTTATAGGAACTTTATTCAGAATTTCTCGGCTATTATTGCCCCGATCACCCAGCTCACTCGCTTGCACTCACGCTTCTCCTGGAACCAAGATTCTCAAGCGGCTTTTGAAAAAGTGAAGGCTCTCTTCACCTCTGCTCCCGTGTTGCAACACCCTGACCCAGCTCTTCCCTTTGTCCTTGAGGTGGACGCATCCGAAGTAGCTACGGGAGCTGCTTCACCCAGTAGCCTTTTGCTCCAGGAAGCTGAATCAGGCTGAAAGAAACTATGACGTGGGTGACAGAGAGCTCCTGGCAATTAAAGTCGCTCTCGAAGAATGGAGGGCGATAACCATCCAATTATGATCTTCACAGATCACAAAAATTTGGAATATTTAAGATCTGCAAAACGCCTAAGACCTCGACAAGCCAGGTGGGCCTTATTGTTTTCAAGATTTTATTTCCATTTGATATACAGCCCAGGTTCCAAAAATGGGAAAGCCGATGCCCTCTCCAGCATGTTCGCCGAATCTACTGAATGTGCTCCTCCAAGCACTATCTTATCTGCCCAAAATATTTTGCTGGTTCAACCCAACCTGAAGGCATCCATTGAATAAGCTTCTGTATCATGCCCCGAATCAGAACATGACTCGTTAAGGAGGCAGGGTGGATTACTTTGGCACCAGGACAAAATCTTTGTACCTCAAGAAGCTAGGTCTCTGGTTCTCAGGGCATTCCATGACCACCAAGTTGCAGGGCACTTTGGGGCCCATAAAACTAACAAGCTCATTCAGCGGTCCTTTTAGTGGCCTAACCTCAGTCAGGGCTGTAGATCCTACGTCAAGTCATGCACGATATGTCTACGTAGCAAAAGCGACAAAGTCAAAGCCTGGGGGTTATTAAGACCCTTGCCTATCCCTAATCACCCCTGGGAAATGATTTCTATAGATTTTATTGTTGATCTTCCTCCCTCTGAAAGATTCACGACCATCCTGGTTGTGGTAGACTGATTATCAAAGATGGCCCACTTCATACCAATGATTGGTACTCCCTCTGCAGCGGAAACCGCTCACATGTTTGTCAAGGAGATCATAAGACTTCATGGACTACCAAAGAACATTGTTTTGGATCGGGGGGTGCAATTCACCTCTAGGTTTTGGAGAGCCCTTTGTAAAGTCTTGGAAGTGGAACTCTGTCTATCATCTGCCTACCATCCCCAAAGTAATGGGCAAACGGAACGCACTAACCAAACTCTCGAGCAATACCTGCGATGCTTTTCAGCTTTTTCGCAAGAGAACTGGGCATCCCTGCTTCCGCTGGCGGAATTTGCCTATAATAACTCTGTCCATTCAGCTACAAACCAGTCCCCATTCTGGGCTAATTATGGATTCCACCCTGCTGCCCTGCCTGAAATTATGCTTGAAACTTCTGTACCCACCTTGCAGGACAGACTTGTTTTCATTCAAAACAATTATCAGGTCCTCTGGGAGTCCATACAGAAAGCCCAAGCGGATTACAAAAAACACTTTGATCAGAAACGGAGGGGAAATCCTCCCTTCAAGGTTGGGGAC
Organism: Pelophylax lessonae; assembly: GCF_965119305.1. Lineage (NCBI taxonomy): Eukaryota > Metazoa > Chordata > Amphibia > Anura > Ranidae > Pelophylax > Pelophylax lessonae. The sequence continues at coordinate 304,639,266 of NC_138770.1, forward strand.
AAAGTGCGGCTGTCTACTGCCAACCTGAAATTGGCCTGCCCTTCACGGAAGCTAGGGCCAAGGTATATTGGGCCCTTTCAGATCAAACGGGAAATTAATCGAGTGGCTTACGAACTATCTTTGCCTGACTCATATAGGATCCATCCGGTTTTTCACACCTCCTTGCTTAAACCAATTGTTCCAGATCCATTTCCAGGGAAAGCGGAGCCACCTCTGCCGCCAGTGACGATTGGTGAGGACACATAATTCGAGATGGAAGCAATCCTGGACTGCAGGAAGCGAGGGAGACAAACCCAGTTCTTAATTAAATGGAAAGGGTATCCATCCGAAGAAAGCTCATGGGAACCCGAAGCCAATGTACATGCCCCCAGACTCCTCCAAGAGTTTCAGGACAAACACTCAAAGAAAATTGCCCAAATGGGCATCCGGAGGCTGCCCGTCGGGGGGGGGGGCACTGTCAGGGCACAAAAACCAGGAGAAGGGCTCTAGGACCCAGCAGCGCTATCAGCACTTTGGCAGGAGAAGGACTTTAGGACCCAGCAGCACTACCAGCAATTTACCTGGGCCTATATAAGGAAGCCTGCCAGTGATTTTAGTTGCTGGTTAATCTTCGGCTCCTCCAGTGTGTTATCCTTGTGATATTCCAGCTCCTGTCTCCTGTTACCGACCCGACTTGTCCTTGACCTGTTTCCTGATTGCTTCCTGTGTTTGACCTCGGCTATCTACCTGACCACGCTTGCTCTGATATCCACCTGGCTCCTGATCTTGGCCATCCACCTGATCACGCTTGCTCTGATATCCACCTGGCTCCTGATCTTGGCTATCCACCTGACCACGTTCCAGTCTCAGCATTATCCAAGTCCTTCAAACACCTCACGGGCGCCACCTGTCTGCTGATTCCACTCCAGCTGTACTCTGGATCCTCCTGCACACCGTCCAGCAGACGACCCATGCTACTTTGGGCCTGAACTCTCCTGTTCTCATCCTCAGGGGGGTCTGGAACTTAGCCGCAAGGGAAGCCCTCTCTCTCCATTGGCCTCCAGCAACAGTTACGTGATAGTCAGACAGCTTGTTGGGGCATATACAAGGCTGCAAACTTCTGGTTGAAGTAGTTCATGAGGGGCCAAATTTTGTGGAGCCGGTCATATCCAGGGTCACCCCGAGGATGACAGAGTTCATTGTCACTGAAGTGCATGAACCTCTAGATTTGCTCGTATCTAGTCCTGGCCATGGCAGCAGAGAACACGGGCATATGGTGAATTGGGTCAGCGGACCAATATGAGCGCAACTCACTCTTTTTAGTAACGCCCATGAGGAGGGATAGGCCCAGAAAAGTTTCCGTGATACGTTTCCATGCAAATTCTCTGGCAAGGGTCAAATTTGAATTGCGGCGATTAATTGATCGGCATATACATTGCTTTGGTCCACAATAGATCTGTAAAGATCTTCCATGAAAAACAGCTCATAAAAATCAAGAGAAATAAAATTGGCTGTTACCAACTGAATTCTGGGTTGGCCAGTGAATGGGGGAAGTACGGGCGCTGCAGAAGTGGTGGGCTCCTAATCAGGATTTGCAAGCACATCAGGAAGGACACTATGGGCTCTACTCTCATGTCTTTGAATTCTTGGTGGCTGCGGAACACTACTTGTGCTAGCCACCGCACCAGCTTGAACTGCACTTATGGGACTTGCCACATCAACAAGTGCTACTGCAGTGCTGGTTTGACTATGACCAGGATGTACTAGGCCGCTGGTGCTTGCCAGTTCACCAGAAGGTTAGGCGGCACTAGCACTACTGACACTCTACTGCATACCTGAACCCTGCAGTTGTTGCACCTCAGCAACAAAAGAAAGGGGTTGGGTACGCCTGACCTTAGCAGGGACCACTGCTCCATCGTCAAAGCTATCTGTCAGGGTGCCGCTCCTCTCTACAGGTTCGAATACTGAGCCTGATTTTGACAGGCTCAAAATGAGGCATCGCTCTCATCTGTCATGCTCAGTATTGTGTAGGCCTCTTTGCTAGTGTATTTCTGTTTGGACATTTTGGCCAATAAATTTATAGGTACCTAGTGTGACTCACAGGTAAAAAAGCATCTGGTTGTCAAGCACTGTTTGAACCGATACCAAAAAAATGTAACTACTAGGACTAGCAGAGCTCAGGCCTGATTCTGCTAAGGCTGTGATTTAGTGTGCTGTGTATTGGAATTGACAGTAATCTTCTGATTCTGCACTTCTTGGGGGGGCGGAGGGGCTAAACGCAGGTGCTGTCAGGTGTCAGGCTGATCCTGCTAATGCTGTGTTTTGGGAACACTATACTAAACTATTGGGGATGCTAGTATAGTTCTGATCAGATCAAAGATATTGATCCGTTCAGACATTATACTAGTAATGGAGGCGTTTAGTGTGTGTGTCACTGGCAATCAAAGGGTTAAACTGTATTACTAAATATGTGGCAGGCAATCTGACGCTGTCCTGAATTGACGCTAACTAACTGATGTCACCTGTGACACTAATAGTGATTAGAAAAAAGATCTGTATACTGTAATAGTGACAGGGCAATGAGTTAACTGGGGGTGATCAGGGGGTTAAATATTTATTGGGGGATATATTGCGGGCACCCTAAACCTATCTGGGACTGCCTCTAACTACCACTAACTGCCTCTTAAACTAACTGAGGTCACAAGTGACACTAATAAAGTGACCAGTAAATTGTTTGTATACTGTAATTAGTGTACACTGTGACAGTGAGTGAAATGGTTAACAGGGGGTGATCAGGTGATTAAATCTTTATTGGGGGATATATGGCGTGGACTCTAAACCTATTTGGGACTACCACTAACTGTCTTTCACACTATCTGAAGTCACAAGTGACACTAATACAGTGATCAGTAAATTTTATCTGTACTGTATATAGTGTGCACTGTGACATTGAGTAAAAGGGTTAATTAGGGGGTGATCAGGGGGTTAGATGTGTGCCTATGTATACTGGTGTCAGTGTGCTGCTTCTGTACTCACGATAGATGTTATCTCCTCTCAGGCTGAAACCGAAAAGGACTCCAGGAGGAGATGACATCATATCCTGTACCTGTGTTTACATTACATGGGCACAGGATGTTCTGTCATTGGTCAGAACCGATCAACAGGTCCAGGCCAAAAATCATTAGCCTAGACCTGATGACTGATCGGTTCTGAACCGAATCAGAACATTGTGGGGACAGTGGGGGCGTGTGCACTGCGTACGACCATTGTACTGTTACGGTGGTACGCACGGCCGAGCCAGCCAGTATATCTGCGGTGGGCGGTCCACAAGTGGTTAAAAAAAGATCACAGAAAAAAACAAAAAAAAGAATTCCTAACTGATGTAATTACAACACCTATAGTTAAATGCTACAAGAAATGTATTTTTTAGGAGGGTTCCGCCACCATTGCAAATCTTGCCATATGTGTCCCACGGGGAAGGACAAGAAGCAGCCTTGTGAATTCCACACCAGCACCAATTGCAGCCTCTTACTAACCAAAAAAGACTCAAAATTAGAGATAATCCTATAGGAGCATGCTGACAGTAATCAGCCATAACCAGCCTTTGAACCAGATGGCATATCACAGAAACAGGTTGTTCAATGGCACTCAGGACTTCCAGGGTACATGTTCATTGATTAACAGTAGGCACCCCAGGGACTTAGGGCTGTTTACCACCACAGAGATGAAGGCTCCATGCGTGTAGGAGCACAGTGGCTAAATGGTTAGGGCTTCGGCCTTGCAGCACTGGGGTCGTTTGTTCGCATCACAAACCTTCCACTACTTAACTAGAAGTTTGTCTGTTGTTCTAGTTTCATTTTTACAAGGTATTATATTTCTGACAGGTTTCATTTAATGGAAAACCAAGAAATGATATTCTAAAGAAAGCGACTGTGGTTTTGCACCCAATCTAGAACTGTGTGTTTGTGGGCAGATATTGATGTATAAGTATGGTGTGATCCCGCACTCCTATTTTAATGTTGTATGCTGATGATGAATGACGAATGTGTTTGGTCAACAATTTGAGGGAAGCAGCCCTCACAAAGTTGACATTTCGTGCTTTGTACCCTCCACATGCCCAACAACTTACAACTTGAATAGTTTCGTTTTTGTTATCACTGATCATGGCCAGAGCCTGGGACATTTGTTTTTTTTTTTCTGTTTACACTGCACAAATACATATGCTGTTGCATTCTTTCATTTGCCAAGTATGTGTGTTGCTGATCTACAAGGTGTGAGTACTTAAAACACGCAGAGACAGAATTAATTACACTGGTGGGCGTGTCCTTTACCGGGTGGGTGTAGGTGTGCTATCAATCCAGCCTATTTTATATAAAGGCCTGCGCTAGTGTGGTTTGCTTTGCCTGGGGGGGTAGTAATATAGATGGTGTGCATAATGTCTGACCCACATCCCACTAAGGCTGTGGTTTGATCTGTTTGCTGTAATAGTTCTGCTTTTGGCCCTCCAAAGGTTTTTTTTTTGTGGGCTCTGAGGAAGAGGCTAGGCCTCGAAATGCGTCAGCCGTCATCTCATCGGTTATGAACGATTGTATGGACTACACCCGGACATTTGAGCAATCTAGCTTGATATGATTTACTTTTATCTACGTCTGTGAGTAGCCATTTTTTAATGTTACATAAAGCCTTTTATTGAGGATAATGCGCTAGGTCGGTGCGCCCTTTTTTGTTTTCTTTGCTTCTAGTACCGGTGGACTACCCCAGTCCGATATGGGCAGCAAGACCTAAGCCATCTGAGAAGCCAGTTGTGAGTCCCGTGAGGAGTGTGGTCGAGGGGTTTGGATACCAAGCGCAGGAGGAGGGTGGTCACACCTTATTGTTTTTTGGGTCCCCTCCCTTCATAGACTGGGGCGGCAGGGCAATATTCCAACATGATATCTACCCCAAACACAGCTGCAAGATGACCCCCTGCCTTGCTAAAGAAGCTGAGGGTAAAGGTGATGGGACTGGCCAAGCATGTCTCTAGACCTAAACCCTATTGAGCATCTGTGGGGCATCCTCAAACAGAAGGTGGAGGGGCGCAAGGTCTCTAACATCCATCAGCTTCATGATGTCATCATGGAGGAGTGGAAGAGGACTCCAATGGCAACCTGTGAAGCTCTTGTGATCTCCATGCCCAAGAGGGTTAAGGCAGTGCTAGAAAATGTTGGCCACACAAAATATTGGCACTTTGGGCCCAATTTGGACTTTTTGACTTAGGGGTGTACTCACTTTTGTTGCCAGCGGTTTAGACATTATTGGCTGTGCGTTGAGCTATTTTGAGGGGACAGCAAATTTACACTGGTATACAAGCTGTACACTCACTACTTTACATTGTAATAATGTGTAATTTCTTCAGTGTTTTGAAGAAATGGGAGAAGGAAAGAGTGGGATACTCCAAAGCTTGGACTATTCACTATGTTGAGGACTTCTATCTGAGGATGCGGCTAGGCCGCAGTTTCACTTCCCCACTAGATGAATCTGAGGTAAAGTTCCTGAATAAACACTTGCTTACCACTTATCTTCAGGGTACTCACCTAGCACCCCCTTTCACTCCACCAGCTGAAACTCATCCTCTGACTATTTTACTCTGGAGTGGCCCCCTTCCTGGTCAGGCCCTTAGACACTATCCCCTGTACTCACGATACTGCTTTTCAGGTTCTCCAGTGTCTCAACTCCTCCTAGTCAGCTCTTCCTCACTTCTGGCTGCCCAGGCCGACCGCCTGTGACCATACACAAACCGCTGCAGAAGAGGAGGCATCCGCCACCCTCCTTTCAGGACTCTGCTCACCAGCCAAAGACTCTGAGCACATGGGCTCCTGGCTTTTATACCACACCCCACAATGCACCGAGACAACCAGTCTGTGCCAATCATTGAGGCTGTATCAAAGCCTGTATACTCATTGACCTGGTTTCCTCCACGGTTCAATGTGCCTCCCCATTGGACCAGTGGGGACAATCCCCCAGACCACATCAATCACACACTGAGCACATTGAGCTGACCTAACTTACAGATCCTGCTCTCTGTTAAACGGAGAGCAATATAGAATTTACCTGCTGCTCCTCTGATAGGCAGACAGCCAAAAACTATACTCACTCTCTAGCACCTACCTAGGAGGGTGCTACATGTATATTGATATGTTTCAATCTTATTTTTAAAGGAGCAGTGATTTGATGCAGTTGGTGGTGTGCACACACAAATATGCACCCTGTCATCAGCTGGGCCTGGTCAACGAGCATTTGCATATTTGCATACAATATTGCTAGCAGTGCTGAGTGCGCACCTTTGGTCTTGCACACTGCTAGCACCCTGATTGGCAGCTCACTGCAAGTTCCTGCTCCATACTTATAATTGGGACTTTGTAGATCATGTGACTGCCAATCATGGTGGTCACATGGCTATAAGCCCCGCCTCCCAGAAGAGAAAATCCTAAGGTGGCCACCTCATCCCTTTAAACCCCAACACATATGAATTACACCGGTTCTGAGGCAAATGTATTGCAGATAAGGCATCAAGTGAGTTTCATTAACACTTTAAATTGCCACAGAACCAGTGTAATTAATATGTGTATGGTTCTAAAGGGATAAGGTGCCAACCATAGCAAACCCAGTCAGTGGTAGCCTACGCCAAGGGGTTAAGGATGTTAAAAGCGAAACAAGAAAAGCAAACATTTTGAATAAATGCCTGGGTGTTCACCTTAGTCTGCTTGTAAAGTGGTGCATTGGTACTGTATAAAGACCATGTGTCATCGCAAATCACCTATGGAAAGATTTTGCACATTTTTAAGGGGGGCTTTTTTGTGCCAATTGAAACCTAAAAACACATCCTGCATTTCTCAACCCCCCCCCCCCCGCAATGAATATGGTGACCTTTGGTGCTTGTATGTCTTTTAAGGGAAACCCCATGCAAAAAGATATTATAAATAGGGATGATCGAACGGTTCGGGTCGACCATCGGTTCGAACCGAACATTGACTGTTCGAGGTTCGGCCGAATTCCGAACTTTTTGCTGAAAAAGTTCGGAATTTGGCAACCAGAACTGACCAAAATGCAATGGGACAGGAACTGGGCTTTAAAAGCCCGTGATTGGACCAGAACCATCAGTAAAAGCCAATTGAGGGGGCAGGAGAATGCCAGGAATGTGATTGGAGTGACTAGGGGGTCCAGAGGCCAATCATTAGTGAATACGCCCCAAGTATATAAGATAGCCCCGCCAAATCTCTACCATTTTAATACAGGGCTGTGGAAGAGAGTGGAAGCAGTTCTGTTACTTCTGCTCTCAAAGTGTCATTTAGCAATTATAAGTGTGAGGAAAGGAATATCTAGTGTAGTTAGGGTACTATTTTCCACTATAGTTAGATTTAATAATCTAGTTTCTGTAGGGAAAGTGTTAAGTGTAAGGGGACCGTAGTGTAGTGTAGGGTTAACTGACTCTGACTGCTATGGTAGGGTGACAAAACTCTTCCATGTCAGGGTGACCGCTATAGAGAAAAGATTGTTTCTCTTAGAACACTTATAGAACCGGATAGTGGCTTCGCCCCTGTCACCCTGCTTTTTGTTGCAGGCGTTTATAGGGCTTTTTTGAGGACATGTTTGGAGTCAGGCATGACATCTGAACTTCTGTGTAGGGGTATATATACACACACATGTATGTATATATACACATATATAGGTGTGAAAGTAACAGAAACCTATGCTTGCGCTAATGAAATAATTAACACCCATATGGCTTCTCTGCTATAACATCTATATATGTGTATGTGTATAAATACCCCTATACAGAAGTTCAGATGTTATGCCTGCCTCCAAAGACCCCCAAAAAATGCCCAAAAAAAACCGCCTGTAACAACACACCTGGGCGTTTTTTTTTTGTTTTTTTTTTGCGCAGGCGTTTTTTTGGGCATTTTTTGGGGGTCTTTGGAGGCAGGCATAACATCTGTACTTCTGTGTAGGGGTATATATATACACACACACATGTATGTATATATACACATATATAGGTGTGAAATAATTAACACCCATATGGCTTCTCTGCTATAACACCTATATATGTGTATATATACATACATGTGTGTGTGTATATATACCCCTATAGAGAAATTCAGATGTTTTGCCTGCCTCCAAAGACCCCCAAAAAATGCCCAAAAAAAACGCCTGCTGCAAAAACACACCTGGGCGTTTTTGTAGCTGGCGTTTTTTTGGGCATTTTTTGGGCGTCTTTGGAGGCAGGCATAACATCTGTACTTCTGTGTAGGGGTATATATACACACACACATGTATGTATATATACACATACAGTGGGTATGGAAAGTATTCAGACCCCCTTAAATTTCTCACTCTTTGTTATATTGCAGCCATTTGCTAAAATCATTTAAGTTCATTCTTCTTCCTCATGAATGTACACATAGCACCCCATACTGACAGAAAAACACAGAATTGTTGACATTGTTGCAGATTTCTTAAAAAAGAAAAACTGAAATAACACATGGTCCTAAGTATTCAGACCCTTTGCTCAGTATTTAGTAGAAGCCCCCTTTTGATCTAATACAGCCAGGAGTCTTTTTTGGAAAGATGCAACAAGTCTTTCACACCTGAATTTGGGGATCCTCAGGCAACCCAGAGGCATTCTGGGACTTGTATGCGGGGAAGCTCGTTTTGCCACACTGTCTTGTGACATCACATCCGCTGGGGGGAGCCGACATGGGACGATCTTGGAATGGGCGTTCTCTTTTGGCACTGCCCGGCGCACGTAAGCCATCCAATCTCTGGCAATCTGATGCCTTTGGAGATGGATGGCAGTGCGGGTCGGGATGGTCGCTCTGACCGCCCCCTCCCTCCTTCTGTGCGTCGGTGAGGGGGTGATGCGGATCGAGACTCCGGGAGTGTACACAGCGGGGTCGCCATGGCAACAGTCTGCAATTCATGCAGACATGTCATGGCAATTGGCCCCGATTGGTCAGCACTCCATGGGGCCGCCCTCCGCAACGCCCGCTCAGGGGGCCCTCCCACATACACACCTGCTCCAAATCTGCAAACGTAGGAGGCATTACACACATATAAAAAGGCAGCCCTCCCACAAACATTTAGGCTGTTTTCCCCTAGGAGGAGAGGATCACACTCTGCAATTTGTCTGACAACCAAGAAGAGGTAAATAAACCAAAAAATATTTGTATGCAGTCAGCTTCTCAAGTCTGTTTCTCATTCTTGAAATACAGGCTAGCAATTTTTTCTTGTCACCTGTTTTTTATTCAATATAGATAGAACTATACATATATATTTTATATACTTAAAACAGATGTCTTTCCTGTCCTTTGGGAAATCTCATGACCTCTGAAGAAATCAGACTGCAAGTGTGATCTCTCTATCCCCGGTCTCAACCTCCCTTCATGCAAATATAGCATTAAAGGTGGGTACATGTTGAATATTTGGAATGCATTTAATTTTGCCTCCTAGAAATAAGAGAGGAAAAAAACTTTTTGACATTTAAAATGAGAAATTCACATCTATGCACGATACTAGGCTTGTGGCCAATGCAGTTTGATGTGAAGACTTAGAATCCAAGTCTCCTCAAACACAGTGAGTGTACAATACTTATTGTCCTTGCTGGAGTATTCATTATGTATACAGCTTTTTCTTGCTAATATAAAGACAACATTATTCATATCCTAATTTAATCTTTTTGGAGTTGCAGATTGGAAGACTTGGTGTACTCCGGTGTATGGACCCCGTGTAGTGTCATGATGGTCTGTCCTGCCGTTTTGTCCTCATTGTTCGGCTCCAAACCCAGCACTGATCCACCCACCCTCTTCCTCACCGGACTGAGTGGGAGTGATCAGAACCTCCAGTGCATGACCCCCGGATCCTCCTAGTATGCTATTCTGGGTAACACCAAAACGATTGAGTTTTTAACCAAAGACGACAGATCGAATGACAAAAAAAAGACATGGTATGTGTATGGTGAAATATATTGAATGATACAAAGGAAAACAAATGCTAGGTAACATAATTTTTTACCATAATGCATAATTAACACTTTCTGTCTTTATCCTGTTATAGAACATGGCAAAATAGTTAAACATTTAAATTGGGACCACGGTCAAAAGACCCCTGAAGAAGAGTGACATCGAAACGCGTAGGGTCTTCAAAGCCATACTTTAGGTTCCTCCATGTCAAAATGATCATTTGATCTAACTTCAAAAGAGTCGCCCATATTTTAATGCATTTTTATAATTGTGCAATTGTGTAAAATACCTGCTCTTTTGCCAATTTTTGTATACTTTATCCATATATAAATAAATTATTTTCCTTTTCATACCTACCTGTGTCGTTACCCGTTACAGTCCCAATCAGGGGGATTTTTTCCATGTGTATGCTTTTCACACCTATATATGTGTATGTGTATATATACATACGTGTGTGTGTGTATATATACCCCTACACAGAAGTACAGATGTTATGCCTGCCTCCAAAGACGCCCAAAAAATGCTCAAAAAAACGCCAACTACAAAAACGCCCAGGTGTGTTTTTGCAGCAGGCGTTTTTTTTGGGCATTTTTTGGGGGTCTTTGGAGGCAGGCAAAACATCTGAAATTCTGTATAGGGGTATATATACACACACACTTATATGTATTTATACACAAACACACATATAGGTGTGAAAGGAGAGAAGCCATATGGGTGTTAATTATTTCATTAGCGCAAGCATAGTGTTCTGCTACTTTCACACCTATGTATGTGTATACATACATACATGTGTGTGTGTATATATACCCCGTGTATATATACCCCTACACAGAAGTTCTGATGTTATGCCTGCCTCCAAAGACCCCCAAAAAATGCCCAAAAAACAGCCTGCTACAAAACCGGCAAGGTGTGAAAATAGCGGAGCCACTATTCTGTTCTATTGCAATTCTAATACAAACGTACTTTTTTTCTGGTGCTGGACATGCTACAGAGCTGAAACTTCACATGTACACTTTTCAGACCCCCCCCAGACACTAAATCCAAAGAAATCTCTTTTTTTTTTTCAATAATTTTTTCAATAATTGGCTCTCTATCAAAAATGACAATTTTTAAGAACTTTTTTTATGTGATTAATAGTCCATGGGGCATGACCCAGAACCCTAGGTACTTTTTAGGGGCATTTATTGGGTTTTAGGGCTTCAAAATTGTGTTTTTTGATTACCGAAGTTCAGGTCCCATTGATTTCAATGGGGTTCTGAAATCCGGGCCGAACTTTCGGGAAGTTCGGGTGTTCTGGTCGAACCGAACTTTTGAAAAGTTCGATCATCCCTAATTATAAATCCACATCATGGGGGCCCCCACCAAATCCATACCAGACCTACCATCACTACCCCAAAGCACCTTGTCCCCATGTTGATGGGGACATAAGCCTCTTCCTTAGAACTCAGGCCAGTGGTTCTGGCGGCTCTGCAGCCAACAGGCTTATTGATGTCTGGATGCCTCCTTTAACAAGTGTGCCCCAAGGATCCTAGCCTCTCTCTCCCATGAATGAGTATGGGTTGCGTTGAGCACCAAATAATTGCACCATAAAACTAAGGTAATTACATAATCAGTTTTTGAAAAGTCCTTTCTTTCCTACAATAGGAAAGATCACTTTCCCCCATGGAGATCCATTGTTAATTAGGACGCCTGTCTCCTCGCCATCCCAAAACAAAAAAGCACTGGTTGGTAATGTGACAAGGGGGCGGGACCACCAGGTGACATCACCATTTGGCACCGCCACCTACCTATTTAACAATTGCCAGACAGAGGAGCAGTACGTTGGTGACTAGCCTTTGCTGCGGGTGGAGCTTATGTTTTTTATATCCTTTTTTCTGTGCTGGCGGCCATTGTGATTGACTGACTATGGATTGACATTTGTGAAAAGTGTTTTTGTGTTTTGGAAAATTGCTTCATAAACCTTGCTTTGCTAAAATGTGGGTTTGTCTTTGGCTTTTGGGACAACTTTTTGGAGGAGACTTAGTAGGGGTACAATGTAGCCCATTCTCATTCACATGGGGGGGGGGCAGGATATGGGTGACACCTTTCAATCCTGAAAAGCCCCGTGCCCACAGACGCCCCCGGACCACTGCCCAGGGTTGTGTGGAAAAGGCCCTTATCCCCATCAACATGTGGACAAGATATTTTGAGGTGAGTGTTTAGAGCCCCCTTTTCCTAATGCAACCCCCATGTTGAGGTCATCAACACTTCATTACACTTTACCACTGTGTGGTGACATAGGTCATGGAGATAGATGTTTAGATAGGTGTATGTGTATCATCAGAAACTGTAAAGATGTATTTCCTTTGTGACAAATTTCTATAGGTTTGTTATGTATGTTTTGAGTTTTGATAACACAATCTTTTAGAATGTAAGTAAAACATAAATTGCTGTTTCCACAGATCGTCCTCCTCTGCAAATATGATGGGCCCATCACAAACTTTGCCAAGCAGGCCATTCTGCAGCGGGTCAAGCATCAGCTGTGGCATAGATTACGCCACCGTACGACTATCCTAAGCTCTTGGAGTGACGTGAAGCGGCGCAATCTAAGAGTGCTGAGGAAGACAGCGATGAGAATCTCTGGTAAGTTAGTATGTGTAATAAATATACAAAAATATGCGTGTGTGTTTGTGTGTGTGTTCACAGCCTTTTGAACTCCCTCTTCTTGTTCTAGACACAGCTGATGGCCGCCAAGCAGTGGTCTGCTTGGTGAAGAAGCGGAGGAGTGTAACGTTCATGCGTTTTTGTTAGTGGATGGATTTACAGCTGCAGAATTATTACACTCAGTAGCCTTGTAGAGAATCTGTTGAACAAACATATCCAACTCTCAGGACTTCATCACCGTGTACAGCCTGTTATATACCATATATATTAATAGATGTTTAGTGGAGAGATAGAATATATGAGGATATATAGATGAGAGACAGGCTATTATATGGTGAGCACTAGAAGTAGTAATAGGAGAGTTGTAGGTGATGGTGAAGCAGATAGGTTCTGATGTCAGGTATAGTGCAGATGGTAAGAGGACACAGATGGAGTATACTTAGACAGAGTAACCTAGTGCAAGGATAGTTGAAGGTAGTCCCAAGAGCTAACAGTCTATGCAGATGATAGTGAGTAGATAGATACAGATAGTCTTGGTAATTGCAGTAGATGACAGTAGGAGATTGGTTAGTAAGAATCCCCTGCGGGGTACTTATCACTTAGAAAGGGTTAGTAGTAACAGTGTCCATTGGGAAGGGTGATCCCGTAGCGAGATACGGATCACCAGCGAGGTTTCCGGCTTCAGGTTCAGCGAGGGAGAATGTCAGCAGCTCCGACTTCACAGGAAGAGGTGCGGTGAGCATGTGGTTTGAACGAACGATGAGTGGAAGCATACCGGCGATTGAAATAGCCGCTCCTAGCGGCGCTCGGCAATGATGTCATCCGGTCTTAAAGGTATATGCGTCCCTTGTTACACAAGATGGGACGCAATTAGCAGAGGAGAAATATGGAGACAAGGGTACCAGAGGTACCAGAACATTACAGTAACCCCCCCTTAAGGCCGGCTCCGGAAGGCCTCTAGAACTGTTTTTTCCGGATATTTCGAGTGGAAATTGCGAATCAGTCTAGGGGCATGTATATCGGAGGTATCCAGCCAGGTGTCGTCTTGGGGCCCATAGTTCTTCCATCGTACAAGATACTGGAGTCTTCTTCTATGAAAACGGGAATCCAAAATTTCTTTTATCTCAAATTCTTCTCCACCTTCCACTTGTACAGGAGGTGGAGGTGAGATAGTAGGCCTTATTCCTTGGTTAGGAACATGGGGCTTCAGTAGAGACACATGGAAGACAGGATGTATCTTGAGATCTACTGGCAATGTGAGTTGTACTGCAGCTTTTCCAATAAGCTTCTCTATTGGAAAAGGTCCCAGAAATAGAGGTCCAAGTTTTTTACTAGGAATTTTTAGTCTCAGATTTTTTGTAGAAAGCCAAACAAGATCCCCAATGGCATATTGGGGAGAGGGTTTCCTACGGAGGTCGTAGTACCTTTTTTGTTGGCTATGAGCATGGGATATGGTATTGTTGAGTAATCCCAGAGAATCCTTTATCTGGGCAAGATAATCAGATGCTACTGGATTACTTGATGGCAAGATACGTGGAGGAAGGAGTGTGGGATGAAACCCATAATTCAGGTAAAACGGACTTTGCTTAGTAGTGCTATGAGTAGCGTTGTTATAGGCGAATTCCGCCAGCGGGAGGAGATCTGCCTAATCGTCTTGAAGATACGAAGTATAGCAACGCAGGTACTGTTCAATGCACTGGTTAACTCTCTCTGTCTGTCCGTTGGTCTGAGGGTGGTAGGGAGAAGTAAGGTTACGCTCTATTCGCAGTATCTGACATAGAGCTAGCCAAAACTTTGAGATGAATTGTGAACCACGGTCAGACAGCAGTGTCTTTGGAATACCATGTAACTTAAAGACATGTTTTACAAGCAATTCCGCTGTTTGTTTGGATGATGGTAGTTTTCGAATAGGAGTGAAATGTGCCATCTTGGTCAGATGGTCCACTGACACCAAGATGGTGTTGAATCCTTTGGAAGGTGGTAGTTCCACTATGAAGTCTAAGGATACTACTTCCCACGGAACCTGGGGTATCTGTAAACTACAAAGTAACCCCGATGGTTTCGTGTTGTCAATTTTAGACCTTGCACAGATATCACAAGATGAAACAAACTTTTTTACGGTTGTCTTCATGTCTGGCCACCAAAATTGCCTAGTGAGTAGATTAAGAGTTTTAGTCATACCCATATGTCCTGCCATAGGTACATCATGCGACAATTCTAAGATCTTGGTTCGCATAGTAGGGGGTATGTATAATTTATCGTTGTAGTAGAGGAAGCCTTCTGCGTCAGCAGTTAGTTGTGGTGGAGGTGAGTCCAATCCTATGCTGTGCAAAATCTCCTCCTTCAGGGAGCGAATGACTCCGATAATACGTTCAAGTGGTATTATAGGAACTGAGGGAACCTCAGTACAATCTTTCTCGGTTAGTCGTGAGAGTGCATCCGCTTTTTTATTTTTGTCTGCGGGAGTGTAAGTCACTAAAAAATTAAATCTCAGAAAGAATAACGACCACCGTACCTGCCGGTGGGAAAGAGTTCTATTAGTTTGAAGGTATTGGAGGTTTTTGTGATCAGTATATATCAGAATTGGCAATTGAGTGCCCTCTAGTAGATGTCGCCAATTCTCTAACGCCAATTTTATGGCTAATAACTCCTTCTCACCTACTGGGTAGTTCACCTCGGGGCTACTTAAGGACTTTGAGAAGAAAGCAACTGGGTGAAGAGGTGAGGTGTTTGTTGGTCGTTGTGAGAGAACTGCTCCTACTGCCATATTAGACGCATCTACCTCCAAGATGTATTGAAGGGATGGGTCTGGATGGCATAGTATGGGGGCAGTAGTAAATCTTGATTTCAGCAGAGTGAATGCTCCACTTGCTCCTTTTGTCCAAATAAATGGTTTCTTCGTGCTTGTAAGTTGTGTGAGAGGTTTCACAATCGCAGAGAAGTTCTTAATGAATTTCCTATAGTAATTAGAGAATCCTAGGAACCTTTGTAATGCTTTGCGAGTGGTTGGCACAGGCCAATCCAGAATGCAGGATATTTTGCTCATGTCCATTTTGATTCCACTTTTAGATATAATATATCCTAGGAATAGTACCTCCTCTTTATGGAACAAACATTTCTTTGATTTAACATATAAGTTATGTGCAAGTAGTCTTGACAACACAAGTCTCACATGTTTTATGTGCTCAGGTAAGGAATGGGAATAGATAAGTATATCGTCCAAATATACTACCACACACACATCAAGCAAGTCTCGGAATATCTCATTTATAAACTGTTGGAAGGCTGCGGGAGCATTACATAGCCCAAATGGCATTACAAGGTACTCAAACAGTCCGTATCTGGTTCTGAATGCCGTCTTCCATTCATCCCCTTTACGGATTCGAATTAAATTGTATGCCCCTTTTAGGTCCAATTTTGAAAAAAAAGAAGCCCCACGCACCTGTTCGATAAGTTCAGGAATAAGAGGTAAAGGATAACGATCCTTTATTGTGATGACATTTAATTGTCTGAAATCAATGATAGGCCTAAGGCTAGAGTCTTTATTGCGGACGAAGAAGAGCCCAGCAGCAGTGGAGGAAGTAGAAGGTCGGATGAATCCTTTTGCCAAGTTCTCATCCAGATACTCCTTAAGATGAGAGAGTTCATCCTGTGAGAGAGGATAAACATGTCCGAAAGGCAACTTGCTATTAGGGAGTAGATCGATACAACAATCATAGTCCCTATGGGGAGGTAACATTTGAGCGTTTTTCTCAAGGAAAACCTCCGATAAATCCTGATAACACTTGGGAATCATGTCATCCGGCAGTACAGACAGGATCCTATCATGTGTGGGGAGGTTACACTTCGTCTCACAATAGTGAGAAGAGAAAGCTAACGTTCTTGTTTTCCAATCGATGATTGGTTGATGTATGTGTAACCAGGGAAGTCCCAAAATGATTGGAAAATGTGGTGAAGTTAATACATCAAAGGTGGTGGTCTCCACATGAGACTCGTCAGCAGTTACAAGGAGTGCCTGTGTCTGACTGGTGATAGGACCAGAGGATAAAGGGATACCGTTAATAAAACTAACGGAGACAGGTTTGGGTTTTGAAACAATAGGTATTTTATTAAGGGAGACAAAACAAATGTCAATGTAGTTTCCACAAGATCCGGTGTCAATCATAGCCTTGGTGGTGATCCTAGTTTGGTCCCACTGCAATGTTAATTGAACAAAAAGATAAGGATTAGAAAAGGAAGTTGTGAGTCCCCCTAACAAGACATTTGAACACTCACCCTCTTTCCTGCGGACAAGAGGACAGTCGTTTACCAAATGATTTGGGGATGCGCAGTACATGCAAAGATGTTCGGTTTTCCTCCTGGCACGTTCAGATAGGGTCAGAGGTGGGCGTATCATTCCTACTTCCATAGGAGTAGGGTCAGCAGGCAACATCCGAGAAGGACTGGAAAATGGTGAGCCCATCTTCTCAGCCTTTCTTTCTCGTAGTCGTCTGTCAATATTGATACTGGTCTGTATCAGTCCCTCTAGAGTGCCAGGTAAATCCGCTCGGGCGAGCTCGTCTTTAACGGCCTCAGATAAGCCGAGTCTAAACTGCGTTCGCAAAGATGTGTCGTTCCACCCTGAATCAGGGGACCATCTTTTAAAATTCGCCACGAAATCTTCAACAGGTCTTCTTCCTTGTTTTAAGGCCCGTAATTGGGTATCAGCGGTACTCTGCTTGTTGGGGTCTTCATATAAACTAGCAAGTTGTGCTAGAAATAAGGGATAAGAATTAAGGAGTGGATCATCCTTTTCAAAGAGAGCATCTGCCCAGGCCCGGGGTTCACCCGTTAAATAGGAGATGATGGTACAAACCTTAATTTGGTCAGTGGTGTAGGTTAGAGGCTTTAACAAAAAAAACAATCGACATGCGTTTTTAAATTCACGGAATTTGCTCCGATCACCAGAAAACACTATAGGAGGGTTTATCTTAGGCTCACGGGGCTGAGCAACAGGAGGCTGCGTGAGACGGCCAAGCTGCTGTCTCAAGGTCTGATTTTCATTTTGTACCTCTGTAAGCGCAAGGATCAATGCATCTACTTGCTGTTTTAATTGGAGTACATGAGTGGATAATTCTGCTGAATCCATATTTTTTTTAAGGGCTCGTTCAATCTCTAACGTTCATGCGTTTTTGTTAGTGGATGGATTTACAGCTGCAGAATTATTACACTCAATAGCCTTGTAGAGAATCTGTTGAACAAACATATCCAACTCTCAGGACTTCATCACCGTGTACAGCCTGTTATATACCATATATATTAATAGATGTTTAGTGGAGAGATAGAATATATGAGGATATATAGATGAGAGACAGGCTATTATATGGTGAGCACTAGAAGTAGTAATAGGAGAGTTGTAGGTGATGGTGAAGCAGATAGGTTCTGATGTCAGGTATAGTGCAGATGGTAAGAGGACACAGATGGAGTATACTTAGACAGAGTAACCTAGTGCAAGGATAGTTGAAGGTAGTCCCAAGAGCTAACAGTCTATGCAGATGATAGTGAGTAGATAGATACAGATAGTCTTGGTAATTGCAGTAGATGACAGTAGGAGATTGGTTAGTAAGAATCCCCTGCGGGGTACTTATCACTTAGAAAGGGTTAGTAGTAACAGTGTCCATTGGGAAGGGTGATCCCGTAGCGAGATACGGATCACCAGCGAGGTTTCCGGCTTCAGGTTCAGCGAGGGAGAATGTCAGCAGCTCCGACTTCACAGGAAGAGGTGCGGTGAGCATGTGGTTTGAACGAGCGATGAGTGGAAGCAAACCGGCGATTGAAATAGCCGCTCCTAGCGGCGCTCGGCAATGATGTCATCCGGTCTTAAAGGTATATGCGTCCCTTGTTACACAAGATGGGACGCAATTAGCAGAGGAGAAATATGGAGACAAGGGTACCAGAGGTACCAGAACATTACAAGGAGATGGACTTCGCTGTTAACGTTTGTGGCCCCAGGAAGTGAGCCATTGCAGTGCCTTCAAGAAGTTGATGGTAAGCAGAAGCATGGGAATTTTGCACTCACTAAATTTAAGGCCCTTTGGGGGGAGTGTGTAGCCAAAATAATGTTTTCTTTTAGTTTGGCTCCTTTTGTTTCAACACTTCTTTTTGAACAGTTTGGGTGCAACATCGTAAGTCAACTACCCTTGAGGGTGGGCAACTGATATTATTTCCCCACCTAAAGCGTATTTCCACTTCTGGGTGATCTATGTACATTGCAGGGATTTTAACCACTTCCATACAGAGCAGTTACACCCCCTTCCTGCCCAGACCAATTTTCAGCTTTCGGCGCTCTCACACTTTGAATGAGAATTACTCAGTCATACAACGCTATACCCAATCAAATTTTTTATCATTTTTTTCACACAAATAGAGCTTTCTTTTGGTAGTATTTAATCTCCACCGGGTTTTTTATTTTTTGCGATATAAGTGAAAAAAAGAGCAAACATTTTGAAAAAAACACATTTTGTTTTAGTTTTTATTATAAAATTTTGCAAATAAGTAATTTTTTTTTCATAAATTTGGGCCAAAATTTATACTTCTACATATCTTTGGTAAAAATAACCCAAATTAGTGGTTATTATTTAGTCTGTGTGAAAGTTATAGAGTCTACAAGCTATGGTGTCAATCATTGAAAATTGATCACACCTGATGTTCCGACGGCCTATCTAATTTCTCTAGGCCCTGAAATGTCAGGACAGTACAAATACCCCCCAAATGACCTCTTTTTGGAAAGTAGACATTCCAGGGTATTTAGTAAGAGGCATGGTGAGTTTTTTGAAGTTGTAATTTTTCCCACAATTCTTGGGAAAATGAAGAAATATTTTATTTTTTATTTTTTTTACACAAAATTGTCATAACAACAAGTTATTTCTCACACACAGTATATGCGTACTTGCAATTACACCCCAAAATACATTCTGCTACTCCTCCTGAGTATGGCAATACCACATGTGTGAGACTTTTACACAGCCTGGCCACATACAGAGGCCCAACATGCAGGGAGAACCGTCAGGTGTTCTAGGAGCATAAATTACACATATAATTTCATTACAACCTTTCACACTTTTAAAGGCCCTGGAACACCAAGACAAGGGAATTACCCACAAAATTACCCCATTTCGGAAAGCAAACACCCCAACCTATATTCTATGAGGCATAATGAGTCTTTTGAACATGTCATTTTTTTCCACAAGTTTTTGGAAAATGTGGAAAGAAAATGAAAATGAATTTTTTCTTGCACAAAGTTGTCAATTTATAAGATATTTCTAACACCTAGCATGTACATAGCAAAAATTACACCCCAAAATACATTCCGCTACTCCTCCTGAGTATGGCGATACCACATATGTGAGACTTTGTCACAGCATAACAACATACAGAGGCCCAACATGCAAGGAGCACCGTCAGGTGTTCTAGGAGCATAAATTACACATATAATTTCATTACAACCTATCACACTTTTGAAGGCCATGGAACACCAGGACAATGGAAACACCCATAAAATGACCACATTTTGGAAATCAAACACCCCAACACATAATCTAGGAGGCATGGGCTGCAGATAGGTACTCAGGTACTCTGATGGGCTGTAGAAAGGTACTCAGGTACACTGATTGGCTTCAGAAAGGTACTCGGGTACTCTGATGAGCTTCAGAGAGGTACTTGGGTTTTCTGATGTGCTAGAGACAGGTACTCGGGTAATCTGATGGGGTGCAGATTGGTACTTGGGCTCTCTGGGCTGGAGACAGGTACTCGGGTACTCCGATGACAGGTACTCAAAGTACCCGAGTACCTGTCATCAGAGTACCCGAGTACCTGTCACGAGCCCATCAGAGTACCCGAGTACCTGTCACTAGCCCATCAGAGTACCCGGGTATCTGTCACCAGCCCATCAGAGTACCCGAGTACCTGTCATCAGAGTACCCGAGTACCTGTCATCAGAGTACCCGAGTACCTGTCATCAGAGTACCCGAGTACCTGTCACCAGCACATCAGAGTACCCGAGTACCTGTCACCAGCCCATCAGAGTACCCGAGTACCTGTCATCAGAGTACCTGATGGGCTGGTGACAGGTACTTTGATGGGCTAGTGAAAGGTACAATCAGTGTGTTTTGGGGTGCACTGTAATCGGTAACTAGCTGTTACCACAATCTCCTCCTCACACAGGATCAGTGTGTGAGGACTCGGAGCAGAAAACGGTGAGAGCTAGTTACCGTGTTCTCTGTTGACATTCTGTGACCGGCTGTGATTGACAGCCCGTCACATGGTAAAAAGCCAATTTCATTGGCTCTTTACCTAGATCGAGGATGTGCTCTGTCCGAGGGACGAGCCTCGTCCCCGATCGCCGCACTGCACGCCCCCGGGGGCGCGCATTGCAGAGGGAACGAGCGGCTCGTGCTGGAGCCGCTCATGTGATCGGCCGTGATTGACACAGCCGATCACGTGGTAAACAGCCAATTTTCATTGGCTTTTTACCTTGATCGGGGATGGGCTATGTCCGAGGGACGAGCCTCATCCCTGATCACCGCGCTGCACGCCCCCGGATCGACAAAAGCTTCCTGCCGCAATCATTTTACAATGACGCAGTATGGAAGTGGTTAACAAACTTTTTTTTCCAGATTTCTACCTTTTGTTATTCTGAAGAAACCATTGTTTGTTCTTCTGTGCTGAGTGGGTCAAATGGGAGTGGTTTCATAATTATCTGTCAGCTGTAGGGCACTAATGAGGAAATCTGCTGGGCCTGCATCCCTTAAGATGTGTTTCTTTTGGGAGTATCTCACCAAAAATGACATGTTTGTTGCAGGGGATGCCAGAAATCTGACTTGTATCTTAGGCAAACTTCTGGGAAAATTGATAAGCCAATCACACAAGCAGGAAATTATGTTTCTGTTTCTGGGGTGTGGTCAGTACACATTCTGTGTACAGAACAGCTCCAGGTAGCCATATTGCATGGCATTTTCAGAAAATTACAACAGCTGCAGATTGAAAAGGAAAGGTCATTTTTAATAACATTCAATTACAATGTGATTAGTGTCGCAATTGTATACGCTATATTATTTTGTTTCTTTATTTGCTGATTCACGAAAGTGGAGTTACCCTCTAAATATATAGATACATAGAAAAATAATGGTGACAATTAATCCACGGTGACATGCCTCCATCCCTAATAATGCATACAGGCAAAAAATACAGGGGTCATGGGACTTTAAATGAGGCAGGTCACTTTGTAAATAAAAAAGTATGTATAGTTTCAAATTTATTAAAAAGTAATTGAACAATTTCCATGATCATACGAAGTACACAATAACAATTACAAAATATGATAAAGACATCTAAAACAAAGAGCTGGCATATAAAAATTCATAATTCAAAAAATAAATTCATAAAAAAACTGATACATGATGATATATACATGAAAGATTGATTAGCATAGGATGTCAAGATTTTTTGTTTGTCATATCTAAGATTCTACACGTTTCGCGGATCCCTGTCCACTTCATCAGGAGTTTGATGCCAGGGGGGTATCTATAAATATAGGTAAGTATGAGAGAAAAAAAAAACGTGGGGAAAACCTAATTACTCACAAGTCGGCTCAAAGAGTGAAACCAGCATCCAGAAAGGGGCGTTGGACAAAAGTCTCTCAATAGTAAACTCTGACTCTGTGTGGATCGAATTGGACAGAATTCCCAACATAGATATATCCATGGAGATTGAACGTAAAAAGGTCACCTTGTTGGCCAAGGAATTCACCTTACACGTGCCCTAAACATTTTTTGAGATTAAGCATTCGAATTTGACTATGTAGACCAGCAATCTATCATGTTTGAGCAAGAATGTATGTAAAACAGGGGAAATATGCTACAGTGCCTAGTTTTTGAAGTAGAGGTTTTGTGGATTCTTTGTTCATGTATTTTGCCTCCAGGTTAATATCTTGTCTATTATTCTCCCCAGTGCTGACAGACAATGGAAAACATGTGGTAGCTGCTGCGGTGGGCCGTCCAAAGAATACAGTTTTTGGAGCAGCAAATGGGGGTTGGTCCTGCTGCTGACCAGCCCTTGCTCTTTGATTTGTAAAAAAAAAATGATTTTTTTTTTTAGTTATGTTTTATCTTTTTGTAAAATAAAGTGATTTTTCTTACATATTCAAACTTATGCACGAGTTACTAGTTTGTGTGCTTTGATAGTTGTACAAGATTGCCTGGCCTTGTAAGCATTTGCAGGACTGTTATAGCTCAAGCTGCAGAGGGGCAAGCTTGCTTACATCAGGTTGGGTTTGCAATTCAGGTTTGGGCCAAACAAATACACTCCAACACACACACACCGTTACACTCCATTCCCAAAATGGCCTCAGCCAAGGATAACACTGGATGCATGGACAGATGTATGAGCATTCAGCTTTTTGAAGAAAAAGGCTCAGCTCAAAAGGGTCTAAATTCCCTAATGACATTTGACTGAAAAATGTTGAGCAGATAATGCTCAACTGCTACTGTACATGTGCTAGTGATCTTTGTTAAAAGTGTCCAAAAAAACTACTTCCAGGGCAGACCACCAGTAAAAAATGGAAACCTAATCCAACACAGAAGCAATTCCAGCCACCACCACTATGAATCAGTTGTCTGCTCTACAAGACTTTTTTTGGCAATTAGAAGGGTCACCTTTTAGGATTTCATTATGTGAGGATTGGGATTAGCAAGTATAAATGAAAACACTTGTTTGCAATGAGAAAAGCATCATTACCAAGCCAGGAAAAAAAGCACAAGTTTTTCTAATTTGGAAAAAAATGTAATACAAATTACAAACAGTAGGGAGAAAAAAAAAAAAAAGAGAGAAAAAAAAAACACAACACACATCAATCGTAAGGTGGGTGCTGATGCTGGTGAAGGTGTGAGGTGATAGAAGATTGGGTAGGGACCAGAGAGGGTTGTGTTGTGGGGGTTGACAAGGTGAGGTGATGGACTGTGATGTGGGGCTGTGTTTGGAGGGCATATTGAAGGGCCTGGAAGGAGTGGTGAGAGGGGGCCTGGGCAAACTGGGTTTTGAAGGAGGTATGGTGTGAGGAAGCTTGTGGAGGGTCGTGCTGGGGTGTACATGTGTGGGAAGGGGTGCCAGAAGTTTGGTTTGTGTGAATTTGGAGTGTGGTGGGTAGGAGATCAGCTGGTGTGGAGATATTGGGGGTGTTTTGAAGGGGGAGTGTGGAATCGGAGGAAGGGCCAGGTGTGTGAGAAGGTGGGAAAGGAGTCTTCCTGGTTTGGGGGGTCAGCATTGGCAGGGGGCAGGGAAGTGTTGGGAGTGGGTAAGTGTTGATTTAGCACCTCCCCAGCTGGCTGCCCAGTGTGTGGCAACATTGTCGTGGGCCTCAAACCACCACTACTCGCAGGTTGTGAGGCCTGCGGCAATGTTGCCATTTTATGTTCCAAAAGTTGATGTATGGCCAGCATTTGACTCCCAATATACATCAGATCTGAATGTTGATGTCTGGCCACGGTGTCCAGCCTTTGCAGCACGCCCTGTTGAATCTGTGTCAAGATTTCCTGGTTTTCAGTCAACCTTTGCACAGATTGCTGTGAGCCCCAGTAACCTTATTAAATCACTCTGTTCAGAAGACCTCCCTTGCTCATCTAATATCTCTATCTGGGCAACCAGCCAAGATTGAGAAGGGAGTTTTGACGAGGAGGGAGAGGTGCCGATCCAGCTGCATCCAATGCTAGCTAAAAGACAAAAAAAAAAAAACAATTAGAAGGTACTCCAAAAATAGTTTCACATCAGAAACACCACAAGCATACAGTAGGACAGGTGGATGGACTTCCAACAAGCACTTGCTCATTATATCAGTGTGTTTAAAACATTACAATGGCTGAACACTTTGAACATCAAACAGTTCAAATCTTGCTCTAAACTGCTAGCTTTATGTTATGGATGATATGTTTCTTTAAATGCATCTCTATGGTGCATCTCTGTTGTACTACTTCCTGTGTTGTGTTTCCTTTTCCTGTTGGTTTACTTCAGTAAAGCATGGCTTCTGTACAGTAATGGCTTGTGCTGTCTCCTTCCATATATCACATCAAACATGGTGTCAGAAGATTTCTGGATCCATACTCCTTCTACACATTTGATGCTGAGAGCCTGCTAGCCTTGATGTGAGTGTTCTTAGAACTGATTGTGCTTTCTAACACTTGCAGTCCTGTCCTGGATACTGAGTATTTGCAGCAAGGAGAACAGCATCATGGCAGCTAACAGCATTCCACTGCCTGAGACAATGAGGGTGAGTGGAGATGTCAGCAGTAACTGGGACAATTTCAGGGCTGAATTTGAGGACTACTCCCTAGCCACAGGGTTGAATGAGAAGCCTGCAGCAGTGCAAGCAGCCACACTGAGGAGGGTGATGGGCAGTGAATGCCTCCATGTCTACAAGCATAATCTGAACCTCACAGAGGAGGAAAAGAGTGACACCAAAACCATTCTGGATGCATTGGAAGCTTTCTTCAGACCCTCTAGAAATGTCATTTATGAAAGATATATATTTGGCTGCTGTGAGCAAGAAGACTGTGAATCAATAGACAGGTTTGTCACACGGCTAAGAGAAAAAGCTGCAAGCTGTGAGTATGGCTCTCTGAGAGATGAACTTATTCGTGATAAAATAGTTTTGGGTATCACCAGTGAAAGCACACGTCGCCACCTGTTGAGGAAACATGATTTAGATCTACATACAGCAATTGAGATATGTCGCACTGCAGAAATTGCTGACAAACATATGAAAGCTATGGAGCAGGATAAACTGATTGACAATATCCATGCAGCCTCTAAACAACAGCATAACTTCAGAAACCACCAGCATAAGTTTCAGCACAAGGGTCACCTACACAACTCACCTGGGAGGAAGCCTGCATCATGCAAGTATTGCGGCAATGTGCATGTACAAGAGAAAGAAAAGTGTCCTGCATATGGGAAAATCTGTACTGCATGTGGTAAACCAAATCACTTTGCAAGGGTGTGTCTCTCCAGTAAAATGGAAGCAAGGAAGCTGCACATAATTGAGCAAATATCCGATCCGGAGGATGCACACCTGCTTAGCACTGATATGGTTTACTCCTCAGAATGCATTGGTGCTGTAAACACAAAGGGCAAAAAATGGTTTGTAAACCTCAGATTAAACAATATAATCCAACCATGCCAGCTGGACTCGGGTGCAACGTGTGATGTCATGAGTATAAAGGACAAAATGAAACTGGCACCCAGAACACCCCTTCAGCCTAGTAGCACCAAACTAAAATTGTATTCAGGGGAACTAATGGAATCATTGGGGCTATTCCAAACAGAATGCAGCATACGTGATTGTATACACAAACTGAACTTTGAAATTGTAGACGCGGATCAGCAACCTCTATTATCGGGTTCAACATGTGAGCGCCTTGGACTGATGCAGTTCACCATTCCTGCTGAGCTACATAATGTGGATAAGCAGCCTGCAAAATCTCTGACTAGGCCACTGACAAAACAGCAAATTCTTCACGCCTACAGTGATGTGTTTGAGGGCCCGATAGTCTCTGTTCCAGGAGAGGTTCGTTTTGAACTGGATCCTACCATTCAACCTGTACAATGTGCCCCTCGCAATGTGCCTATCGCCATTAAGCCACAGGTTAAAGCTCAACTAGATAAATATGAAGCTGAAGGACATCTAACTTCAGTATCAGAGCCTACAGATTGGATCAGTAACATGGTTGTTATCAGAAAGCCTGAGAAGATCAGAATATGCATTGATCCCAAGTTTCTGAATATGGCCTTGAAACGGTCACACTACTTAATGCCAACGCTC
Organism: Pelophylax lessonae; assembly: GCF_965119305.1. NCBI lineage: Eukaryota > Metazoa > Chordata > Amphibia > Anura > Ranidae > Pelophylax > Pelophylax lessonae. Next base: position 304,665,735 of record NC_138770.1, read on the forward strand.
GATGATATTTTGCACAAGCTTCCTAGCGCGCGTGTCTTCACTCTTGTTGATGCTAGAGATGCCTTTTTGCAGTGCAAACTGGATGAAAGGAGTAGCTACATGACCACGTTCTGGACTCCTTGGGGCAGAAAGAGATGGCTCAAACTACCATTTGGAGTCTCTGTAGCACCTGAGGTATACCAGCGTAAGCAGCATGAACTATTAGGTGGTCTTCATGGAATTGAGCCAATAGCTGATGACATTCTTATAGTTGGCTGCGGTATTACTGATAAGGAGGCTGAGCATGACCATGATGAAAAGTTAATAGCGCTACTGGATCGTTGTCGGCAGGTGATGCTGAGGCTTAGTGTAAAGAAATTGCAGTTCAAGGTGGGAGAAGTTCGTTTCCATGGACATATCCTGTCTTCACAAGGCTTAAAAGCTGACCCGGATAAGATTAAAGCCATTGTGGACATGCCACTGCCTGCTGATGCCAAAGCGGTACAGAGATTTATTGGCTTTGTTACATACCTAGCAAAATTCCTCCCACGCTTATCTGAGGTGTGTGAGCCATTACGACGACTTCTGGACAAAGATGCAGTTTGGCACTGGCTTCCCAAGCATGACCGGGCAGTAGAGGACATAAAGCGCTTGGTCACCTCTGCCCCAGTGTTAAAATACTATGATGTTGCAAAGCCTATTACGATACAAAGTGACTCCAGTAAAAATGGTCTAGGTTGTTGCCTTTTGCAAAAAGGTCAACCAGTTGCATATGCATCCAGAGCTCTTTCATCAGCTGAACAAAATTATGCTCAAATTGAGAAGGAATGTTTAAGCATTGTATTTGCTTGCCAGCGTTTCCATCATTATCTTTATGGAAGGGATTCAATTACAGCTGAAACTGATCACAAACCTCTGATAGCCATATTCAAAAAGCCCCTTTTGTGTGCTCCCAAGCGTTTGCAGAGCATGATGCTTACATTGCAGCATTACAACCTCAATGTTGTCTACAAGCCAGGATGTGATATGTATATCAGCGATACCCTGAGCAGAGCTACGTCAGATGATGTGGCACCTGGAGGTGAGCATGAGCATCGTACAATTTGTCTGCTGCAACGGGAACAAAATTTCTTTGCTGATATCAATCAAGCGGACTATCTTAATGTCACAGATCAGCGATTACATCAACTCATACAGCACACTGACAGTGATGCAACTTTACAAGCTTTGAAGTCTATTGTTTTGAGTGGGTGGCCGGATGTAAAAGAGGCAGTACCTGGAATTGTAAGGGAATATTGGTCCTTTAGAGATGAGATCAGCATACAAAATGGTATCTTGTACAAAGGTCCAAGAGTCATCGTGCCGAAGTCACTGAGAGCAGAAATGTTATTGCGCATACACTCCAGCCATATTGGTGGTGAAGCATGCTACCGACAAGCTCGTGATACCCTTTACTGGCCCAACATGCATGGTGAGATCAAAGACTTTGTCAGTAATTGTCCCACCTGCAATGAATATGCCCACTTACAACAAAAAGAAACCATGATGTCACATGAGATACCTACACGTCCGTGGCAGATTATCAGTATGGACTTATTCAACTACGCAGGCAAGGAATACCTGCTATTAGTTGATCATTATTCAGATTTCTGGGAAATAGACCTTCTTCCCGACTTATCCACGGAATCTACAATTAAGAGGTGCAAGGCACAGTTTGCACGTCATGGCCAACCAGATACAGTGATCTCCGACAATGGCCCTCAATTTGCAAGCCTACAATTCAGAAAATTTGCTACTGAATGGGAGTTTGAGCATGTTACCTCCTCACCCCGTCATCCACAGGCTAATGGCAAAGCAGAATCAGCTGTAAAGATTGTTAAAAATTTATGCAAGAAAGCACAAAGTGATGGTAAAGATCCATGGAAAGCCATTTTACATTGGAGAAACACTCCAACTGAAGGCATGGATAGTAGTCCGGCACAAAGACTGATGTCAAGGAGATTGAAGACCTCCTTACCAGTAGCAAATAGGCTGCTTGAACCCTCTGTCATACAAGGTGTTCCAGAAAAATTAAGGATTAAGAGACAAGTGTCTAAGGCACGATATGACACGTCGGCCAGAGATTTGCCAGAATTGAATATGGGGGAACGAATCCGTATGAAGCCATTGCCTGGCGATCGTACAGGCCGTTGGAGAATAGGTACTTGTCTGCAAAAGGTGGCACCACGCTCCTATCTTGTGGACGTTGACGGTACTCGTTATCGCCGCAATCGAGTGGATTTGAGAGTGGCAGAGCAGCCTGAATCTCAGTATCCTGTTGGTAGTTCAGACTCACCCAGTATCACAAGGACATACTCACCCATTGACAGTGAGGAGTGTACAGAGGCACAGCCTCATACCAACGGCAATGACAGTTCTGGGCAAGCAAGTATGCCCGACAACCGTCAAGCACAGAGCATACCAGTACCTGATGAGAGGAGCCCAGTAAATTCAGAGAGGGCTAAAGGAATCCTTGCACAAGGGCCAGTCTTCACCCGTAGTGGTAGATGTTCAAAACCACCTATGAGACTTAACCTATAGAATGTGTTATTACTGTGTCTCTATCGAATTTCACATGTTCATTTATTAATACTAAAAGGGGGAGATGTTATGGATGATATGTTTCTTTAAATGCATCTCTATGGTGCATCTCTGTTGTACTACTTCCTGTGTTGTGTTTCCTTTTCCTGTTGGTTTACTTCAGTAAAGCATGGCTTCTGTACAGTAATGGCTTGTGCTGTCTCCTTCCATATATCACATCAAACACTTTATTCTTGTGATTTCAAAAAAGTGGAATACTACACCATATACGTTGCACATGCACAGAACTAATAGAAAATCATGCCGAAGCAATGTGCCACTCCACAAAAAGCCAAGGCACACATCAAGTTTGCATTTGCAAATCGTAGCCTGGCAGGAATGTAATTGTTCTCTAATTGTAGGAACCTTTTTTGGGACATAGAAAAGTGAAAATTCTTACCCGATGTTCAGGCTCTGCTTCAACAGCTGCAGGTAGATTAGGAACAAACATTAGGCTATAAGGATTATTTGCCATTTGTAATCATGGTTTAATGGATCAAGCACTGGACCCAAACATTTCAAACTGGTTTCCTACTGGGCTCATAGGACACTTGCTAACACTCCAAGAGAACAGAGTTGTGTGTCTAAAAAGGCATGGCATGAATCTAAAGCAGGGGACCCATTATTGACTAATGGCCAGCAAGGAAGATGATGCGTTAGTATTGCTACACAATGGTTAGAAGTGAATGAAGATTAGACCTTGGCCTTACAAAAATCAAAGCATCTTGTCTTTTTTGGGTCACACATATTTAGGGCAACACTCTGAAAAAAAATGGTAATTGCTTAATCTGGTCACACAAAGATTCATCCACACCACATTAGCAATACATACCAAAACCTTCCTCCAGGCCTTGCTACAAATGGGGGTCCTGCTCCTCTTCCTGCTGAGGTTGTGCTGTAAATAGGACATTGCCATGTGAGTTAACATTTGTAGAAGAGAGAACAGTCTTACACATTGCTTGCCACATTCCAATTTTTGACTTACCAGGAGGGATCCACATCATCTGCCTCTCCCAGAAGTACCCTGTCCAGAACAGACACTTACCAAACACACAATATGAAACAAAAAATGGCAAATCTGCCGGGGGGGGGGGGGGGAGCCCAAACTCCAGAGAAATCTGCAAAAGAAAAAGAAACAGAAAAATGAAGAGGTCAGTCCCCAAACTTGGAAGACCATAGCGCCTTTGGAGTGGCTGTGAATGTACTATACTTGGATTTTGTAAAAGCATTTGACACAGTCCCCCACACACGGCTAATGTGTAAGGTAAAGTTTACAGGCTTGGAAAGATCAGTTTTTAAATGTATACAAAATTTGCTAAAAGATAGAATTCAAAGAGTAGTGGTTAATGATTCTTCCTCTGAATGGTTTAAGGTTATCAGTGGTGTACCCCAAGGTTCAAAGTTGGGACCCTTACTTTTTAATGAAAATTGAAAAATTATATACAAAGTATATTCCACGCGCCAAGGGATATTTTAAAATTATTAAATATAAAATAGACTCAAATTATCTTAAAAATGAATGAAATAAATTACAATAGCAGCCGCTATATATAAGGGAGGTGATTAAAATGTATATGGTCTCAAAAGGAGATCAAATATAGCGCTTGCTTAAAACTCTGATTTCTAAATAAAATATTCTAAAGCATCAGATAACCATATAATTCTTCTTATTAGTGTTATAAATCAGTGCAAAGTGTGCAAAACGGTGTAAATTGATACGACATCAATATATAAATACAAATTCATACAATGTGTAAAAGGTATAAAAAATTATATATATGGAAGGCCTCTCTATATAAATTGTATAAATAAGGTAGCAATTAATAGTTATTAATATGTGTAATTAAACAATAAAATACATTGTCCCAAGTGTAAAAGTGACTTCTGTGTTACAAAACTCAAAACAAACTTTATATTAAATCATAAAAAAGTCCATTCGGTGTAAAGTGGCTACTGTGCTTCAAACTAATCCACAAATATTAAGGTGACTCCTGTGCTAGTAAACGTGATAGTGTCCTTGGTGGCAGATGTATCCTCAATTTCAGAATGTAAATAATTTATCCATCAGGCAAAATCCTTTAGTAAATGAGTGAATTGAATCACTTACCAGAAAGGGTGGGTTCTGTATGCCGTATGGCACCAGAAGCTTTCAAGCTCTTAAGAGCCCTTTGGGCTTGGTGGATATTGCTCCTCCGAGTGATCCTCCGGGGTCCTGGGATGCCTGGGATACCTCTCTGCTCACTTCCAAACCGTGTTAGGGGGGAAAAGAAAAAGGGCTCCAAATAGTGTGATAAATTTTAGGAGTCTTTATTTCCAAATAATAGTTAAAATTAAAATAGCAGCATCACTGGTGGTCTAGCGGTGTGGGTTGCTCGGTCCTCCTCGCGGAATACACGCTGGAAACCTTCAGCGTGTATTCCGCGAGGAGGACCGAGCAACCCGCACCGCTAGACCACCAGTGATGCTGCTATTTTAATTTTAACTATTATTTGGAAATAAAACTCCTAAAATGTATCACACTATTTGGAGCCCTTTTTCTTTTTCCCCCTAACACGGTTTGGAAGTGAGCAGAGAGGTATCCCAGGCATCCCAGGACCCCGGAGGATCACTCGGAGGAGCAATATCCGCCAAGCCCAAAGGGCTCTTACAAGCTTGAAAGCTTCTGGTGCCATACGGCATACAGAACCCACCCTTTCTGGTAAGTGATTCAATTCACTCATTTACTAAAGGATTTTGCCTGATGGATAAATTATTTACATTCTGAAATTGAGGATACATCTGCCACCAAGGACACTATCACGTTTACTAGCACAGGAGTCACCTTAATATTTGTGGATTAATTTGAAGCACAGTAGCCACTTTACACCGAATGGACTTTTTTATGATTTAATATAAAGTTTGTTTTGAGTTTTGTAACACAGAAGTCACTTTTACACTTGGGACAATTTATTTTATTGTTTAATTACACATATTAATAACTATTAATTGCTACCTTATTTATACAATTTATATAGAGAGGTCTTCCATATATATAATTTTTTATACCTTTTACACATTGTATGAATTTGTATTTATATATTGATGTCGTATCAATTTGCACCGTTTTGCACACTTTGCACTGATTTATAACACTAATAAGAAGAATTATATGGTTATCTGATGCTTAAGAATATTTTATTTAGAAATCAGAGTTTTAAGCAAGCGCTATATTTGATCTCCTTTTGAGACCATATAGATTTTAATCACCTTACTTTTTAATACCTTTTATAAATGATATAGGGTCTGGGATTAAAAGTACCATTTCAGTCTTTGCATATGACACCAAGCTTTGCAGTGGAATAACTTCCTTACAGGATGTCTCCAACTTACAAGCCAACCTCAATGCACTGTTTGATTGGTCAACTATGTGGAAAATTAGGTTTAATGTTGATAAATGTAAAGTTATGCACTTGGGGCCTAAGAATATGCATGCATCATACAAACTAGGGGGAATAGAACTGGGGGAATCCATAGCGGAGATTGGTGTTCTGGTAGATCCTAAGCTTAATAATAGCATGCAATGCAAAGTTGCAGTTTCCAAAGCAAGCAGAGTCCTTTCTTGTATTAACAGAGGCATGGACTCCAGAGGGAGAGATCATTTTGCCCCTGTACAAATCTTTAGTAAGAACTCATCTGGAATATGCAGTTCAGTTTTGGGCACCCGTTCTTAAAGAGGATATTGGGGAACTGGAGAAAGTGCAGAGAAGGGCAACCAAACTGATCAGAGGCATGGAGGAGCTCAGGTATGAGAAAAGATTGAGTGATTGACTGAGGAGAGGGAGCCAGAGGTCCGTCAGCTGCCAGTGCCCAGATGGCAAAGCCCCACTGCTGGGATTGCCACCCGGAATCAGCTGGTTACTGGGAATTTTACATGTACGTATTACAACATAGCTAAAGATAGATAATGTGTAATAAATTCCTACTTTGCGGGGGTTATCACTCACATGGACACAGATGCTAATGAACACATCTGCCAGTTGCATTTGACCCTCTTGCCAGGGTGTAATCAACATTACAAACCGTTTGCTTGGCCAATAACACTAACCTCAAATGTGGCGATTTAAAAGAGTGGAGAGGAAGGAGAATACCTGGCAGGTGTTTTCTTGTGTCCGTGCCACCTGTATATTTATTAGGAACAGGGAATTCTGCTAGGTATTTAAATGTATATCTATTTTTCAGCCAATTATTATCTTGGGGGTAAAGCATGGCACATACCCTGGGAAGCCTATGTTGATGGACTGTCATGCGTCACAGGTGTGCCTTTTATTTTAATCTTATCCTGTTTTAGGGTTTGTGTAAATAAGAGACATGTTTACATAACCTGCCCTCTGCAGTGGATTGCAACAGAACATATCTGACCCTTTTTTTCTTGTGCGCTGATGCTAGAGTTCCTGGCCCCTACCTCCCATCAAGTGCCCCCAGAGCAAGCATCTTGTTCTGTGGGGACCTAAGCAGCCTTGAGCCACTGCTATGGATGCCCGTTCCCACACAGTCATAGCCCCCCCCCCCTTATACAGTGGGAGCCAATAGCAGCCATTGCTGTCACCGGAAATGAGGAGGGAGAGTACCCATACAGCCAAGGCTCTTGTGCCCATTAGTGGACATGATGGGGCTCAGGTAAGTATTGGAGTGGCTGCAGGGGCTGCTGGTCAGAGAATGTTTTCTACGTTCACACATTGAAGGCATGAAGGTACAAACACTTATGCCTTGCGAAAACAGGAAATATGCCCAAAATGCATAACTTCACTCCTGATCTGCAAAAGACTGAAACAAAAACTCGAGCTAGCCTGCACTGAGAAGTGATTGTCATGATGAAATGTCAGTTATCCTTTGATCTCATTTTACAGGAGTGGTCCAGCTTGCGGATGAAGTGGGAGAAAGTCATCTTTATGTCCTCCACTTGCCTTCATTAGCATAAGACAAGGCAAGAACTGGCATCTATAACTGGCATAAACACCCTGGCACATAAGGGACAGCTTGGAAGCTGAACAGCAACCTGGCCGTGCCTTTCCTGTATGCTACTGGTGGAGATGTATAATTGCCTCTCATTTCGGAAAGAACCTGCACCAGATCTCAGAGTCCCGCATGTTTACCAATGGCTGACGAAGATCAGAAACTTGACACTGTAAATGTGACCTTGCTGCCTCCGTCAAAACCTCCAAATGAAAGACAAATGTTTGCAACTAAACAAGTATGTCATCTCTTTATTCTACTTCATAGACATAAGCTGCCAATGCCTGTGTCTTTAACTTTACATGTAGGCAAACACTGGAGTGGGACATGGCTAAACAACACTTGAATTCCATTTGGATTCCCAAGAGACACGCCCTTAGACTACATATTTGAGATTTTTGGGTAGGGAAATTTCACATTTAAATACCAGATCATATTTGATTTGAGTGAAGAAACTTCTCCATTCATTGTAAGGTCTTAACTAATGCAGCTCCGAATAAGTATTGCCATGTACATACACTAGAAACTTGGATTGTGCTATCTGTGCAATGCATAGTTGGTTAGGTTTTGCCCCCCCAAAAAAGTATCTTATTGAAACTTAATCCAAGTGATGCCATGGTTGTCATTCAAACCCCTGACCTGGGTGCTGCTAGGTAAGTTGCAAACCAGGAAGCCGCTATGCTGAGCACAGTAATTTGTGGAATATAAAGTAGTACCACGATCACAAAAAGAAACTATATAAATAGAACGTAACATTCTCCTCAAATATGAATGAGACATTCCAAACGTTTCACACACATCACATATAATACAGATATAACTCTAATATCAATACTAAGAATATAATTATCTGCAAACCAAGTCACATCTCATAATGTTTGTGAATTGAGCAATGATTTTGTACTTGAGGAGAATATAGAATCTCTTGATCTATGTTCATTTGTGAATCATGGGACTACTACATTTTCTTGGGTTCAAAATCCCAAAGATGGCATCACCTCCATTAGGCTTAAATTTGGAAATGAAGGATATACTTAAAAAGGCAAACGCCTAATTGCCCCATCAATCTCAGGTGACAAGAATATCATCAATCTGGAAAAAAATTTAATTAGACAGTATTGAACATGTTTTACTGTGCTGATTTGCATTTGTGCAATCGCTCCTGCACTTAGATTCACCGGAGCTATGTTTAGGTGGCTGGTAGCATGATTGGGATTTGAACTTATGACCTAAGTGCTGAAAGCTAACAGTGAGTGCTAAAGATTGTCATTGCGCTGAATGCAATTAGACCTATAATATGAAGAAGTACCAGGATTACAGAATAAACAGATAAAACCCAACATTTTGCAAAAATAGAAATTAGACATTTCCAAAGTTTGTCATATATCTAATGGGGATATAACTGGTACATTAATGAGAAACCTATAAATATCAGCAAAACAAGTCATGGCTACAAATTGGTCAATTTTACACTGAACATGCATTTGAGCACAATATATATATTTTTTTAGATTTATGTTAATTAATCAAGCATGGGACTACTTAATATTCTAAGTATAATTGTGCTCAGGTCAATGGTTTAGTGGTTAGAACTTCTATCTATCACCACTGCAACCATGGGTTCAAATCCCAGGCATTACTTGAATTTTAGTCATTTGCGAATGCTGAAAATTGGCGAACGCCTAATTGCCACCGCCACATCTACATGTATCTTTATCTCAAGTGCATGCAATTATAAATGATTTAGCCAAAGTAATACTATGTGGCAAAATAATAATCACACACCAGCAAACACATAAAGTGTTAGCATGGTTGGTACTAGAATTCATGATCTAACAGTCTTTGTTCATGAGCATAGACCACTACACCAATGTGCTGAGTATAATTAGACATACCTGAAAGTTGAGGATGAATAAAGAATGAATGTTGATAATTGGAGAGCGCTGTAGTCTGCTTATAGGAAATCTAAAGCTAAAACACATAACAGATACATAAGTATACATAAAAAGTAAATGTAACCAGAATAACTGACATTGCTCTAATAATCATTTAGGATAAAGGAATTGGCGGTTATGAAAACGCGACCGCGAATCTGTGTACTCGGAGTTGAATTCACTATTGTGTCTGGCCGTAATTCTACATTTGCATGTTTGCCTAGTTGAGTTCTCATTTAGTCTAGATAGGAGTAATTAAATGGGGAGCGCGCTTTTCTACTCCTTCCTTTTAGTGAATTAGGCCTAAAGTGACACTTTTTGGGGACCAGTGACACCAATACAGTAATCAGTGCTAAAAAGATGCACTGGCAGGGAAGTAGGTTAACATCAGGGGTGATCAAAGGGTTAAATATGTTCCCTAGGAGTGCTTGCTATCTGTGTAGGGGGAAGGGTTTGACTGGGGAAAGACAGAGATTCGTGTTCCTGCTTAGCAGAAACACAAGATCTCCATCTACCTCTCTGAGAGACTGCCACCCTGCCTCTCTCGGACTCGCTGATTGGCTCCTGCTGTGTCCAATCACAGCGGGTGTGGGTGGCCGGCGGCATGCATGCACTCCCCAGACCCATAAAAAGACGTTCAGGTACATGATTTTACGTTGAAGGCCTGCCCTGCCACAGTATGCATGCGTGGGTCACTCGGGAAGCTGTTAAAGAAGAATTCTAGTCAGTTACTGTATATCACACTTGTGGTACAGGTTTCTCATACAAGTAAGACCGGACCAGTGATAGAGCTCTTTATTCTGCAGTGAAATCTCTGCAGTGTTGTCATGCTTGCTACTGCTCTAGTTGCTTAGATGTTGGCTGTTTTCAGGGTTGACAACCCTATCAATGAAAAACTATACCTACCCAATGCTTGTTAAATTGACAGCACATTGTTCTGTCTGCAGGAGCTTAGTAAAATGATGTAAAAGCTCTACTCAGTTTTACACACCACCCCCAGAACTGTCTAGAAGGGCACAGTGAACCAACTTCCAGCTGCATTTAGCATACCAGGTGTGCCAATGTCTGGTCTGTAATATTTAGTATTTAGCCCTACCAAACGTAATAGCGCAAATATACTGACATCCTGTTACTGAATTATTTGACCATGAGGTCACTTTCACACTGCAGAACAGTGTATCCACAGTTTTAGTGCAAATTACGCATGATTTCTCATAGACATTTTTTTATGTCTCACATTTTTAATGCGTTTTTTTGAAAGCACATTAAAGATGGAGCATGCAGGACTTTGGTGCGCTTTCAGAAAACACACCAAAAACGCAGTACATAATAGAAAGTCTATGGGAAATGCATGTAAACTACGCTGCCCCAGCTCTGCATGTAAATCGCACTGCAGCAGTGTGAAAGCAGCCTACCATCCCGATTCTGAGAAAGCAAATTGGATTTACAGTATAAAATAAATATCTTGTCTCAGTTAAAAATGGGTCACCCTCAGACAGACTGTGAATATGTGTCCTTATATTAGCAAAAGCACAGTTCACTTGGTTTGCAAAGTTAACACTGAACTCAGTGAAGAGATTATGCAGGAGACAAATAAGGCGATTATGTCCCACATGATATAACTGAAAATGCTTTAAAACCTGAGAAATGACTGAAACCACAACCACCAGCCTTCTACAGACAAACCTCAAAGACAAATAACATGTTGCATAGGAATATTTAACCAGTATAAATGCCTATAGCAAAGTCCAGATACTGCTGAGAGATAGGAAATAAAAGCAACCTCCTACAGTCTACAATTATGTATAAAAATCACCAACTTGGCAGTATGACGTGTTATTGATTTAATTTCCACTCTATATGCAATAGGTTGTAAATTTCCCAATCCAGGTACATAACTCACTATAATATTAGCAGTGGAAAAGACATCCAAGCATATGTTTAAACAAAAAAACAGAGCTAAGCACTAAAAATATAACCTACAGTGGGGAAACCTCAAAACATTAGCATCAAAGTATAACTTGATAATGTATTAGTAGATCACCAATAACTGAACCAATGACGCACACTGGTAGTCAGGGCAAGCATTCTAGAAGTAATGAGCATATAAACATCTAAGTATGCCATTTGTTATGTTTCTCAGATTATTTAAATAGACCATTAGTGGAAATATCATCTAATGTAGCCACTATGGTATGTTATTCTTTTCCAGTAAAACTATTCAAACAACAGATTGCAATTATCTCATTCAAAAATATTAGCAGTAAGGCACAGCTAAGTACAATTGGTCTTATTCATTAAAGAATCCTTACTCTTTACTGCTAGTTTTTAATGGCACTATATTATTGCAACAAATCAAAATTCACCCTGCTATTGATGGACTAGTGCAAAATGGATTCTGATTGGCTGTTATGGTCTAATAATTCACACTTAATGCCCATATTTAAACATGATAATCCCCACCCCATCTCTCACTGTACTGTAAACCAACCTGTTGTAACACCCCATCCCAATACACACAATTTTTTTTATTTTTTTATGCTTTAGATATTTAATATATATAACCCCCTAAGTCTGCTGTGTCCGCTACCAGTGCTGCTTCCAGGAGGGACAACGGGTGGATTCAGTGTGTAGTTGCTGACATTTCAAAAAAGTTCCAGGGACACTTTTTTTTTTTTTTTTTTTGCTGTGCATCTTAGCAAGCCAATGTAGGTGGAGACTGTAATGTAAAGATATAACAATCCACAGGATCTATAGTCTAAAGTACCCTCCTAAACTGTTGATCCTACCACTGCACCATAATAGATGAGTAGAATTAAATAAGTGAATATTTAGCTGCCACTTTAGATAAACAGTGTATAATAACAAATCGACCACAACATTTATATATACAGTAAATAGTGACGCTGTAACGAACTAGTAAAAGATGTGCATAAACCTTAGTGACAATAAATTACCACCCAGTGAATGATAAGTGAATAAAGTCCAATTCAAATGAAATCCAAAAATATGACAGCTCATAAACAGTGGCGGCTGGTGCTCCATGGCCCGGAGGGGGGGGGGGGGCAGCAGACAGACCACACCAGGCCGCGCACCTTAAAATAACATAAAAGGTGTACCGCGCTATGGATAAATATAATGTGCTATACCTACATGCAGCTGTTCAAAAAATGTGGTGGTGACCAAATTTCTAAAAATACAGTGCCAAATACCAGCGCAAAGAGGTATACAATAATAAATAGTATATAATAAATAAATGATAAATACCACTCATAAATGAATAATATTAACCACTTGCCGACCGCCGCAAGCCGATCTACGTCGGCGGTCAGCCCCTCACAGGCAAAGTGACGTAGGGCTACGTCACTAGCTTGTGAGGGTCTAGGGAGCGAGCGCGCGCCGCCGGAGGCGCGCTCCCGCTCCAGCGTGGTCACGGACCCCCCTGCGCGTGTGACCGGCGGACCCGATGTCCGCCGACCCCTCTGCGATCGGCGGGGGAGAGGGAGAAAGTCAGGCAGCTTGTGTAAACAAGCTGCCTGTCATTCTCCCCTCTGTATGAGAGCTGATCATATGGATCTACTATGTAGATCCGTTGATCACTCTGCATACAGCTGAAGCCACAGCCAATCACAGTTAGAATCACACCCCTAGGGACACACACAGCCCCTCCCTCTCAAATAAATTTAACCCCTTCACTACCAGTGTATTTTTACAGTAACAGTGCATATATATAGCACTGATTACTGTAGAAATGTCACTGGTAACCCCAAAAGTGTCAAAAATGTCAGTCAAGGGTCCGATCTGTCCGCCGCAATGTCGCAGTACCGCAAAAAAAATCGCAGATCGCCGCCATTACGCGTTAAAAAAAAAAACAACAAAAATGACAAAAATCTTTCCCTTAGTCAGTAAACGCAATAACTTTTGCGTAAAACATTCAAAATACGCTTTTTGCGATTTTTTTTTTACCAAACATAGGTAGCATAAAACAAATTGGCCGAAAATGTTAAAAAATTTTGATTTTTACATTTTTTTTGGGGGGAATTATGTTTATAGCGCGTGATCAAAAAAATCGCACAGGTGATCAAATACCGCCAAAAGAAAGCTCTGTTTGTGGGAAAAAAAGGACGCCAAATTCGTTTAGGTACAGCGTCGCACGACCGCGCAATTGTCCGTTAAATTCGCGCAGTGCCGAATCGCAAAATAACCCCTGGTCGTTTAGCAGCCAAATCCTCCGGGGCTTAAGTGGTTAAAGTGCAACGTGCAATTCATGTGCAAATAATATCCTGTGGTATCCCCACTACGGGGTTATAAATATTGGGATCAGTGGAAAATACAATAAAATAAATAAATTAGTCCCAGTCCAATATATAAGCAAAGATAAGCAGTGGTAGTCCAATAAATAGATAAAAACCAAGAAAGGTCCAAAGGAGTCCCAAAAGTGCTTAGGTGCCAAGAGGAAAGTGCAAAATCATGCCATCAATCCAGTGCTGTGAATAGTGCCGGTCCTCCCCCTCTGGATGTTCAACTTACCGGACTGAGATGACCCCTAAGCTATATAGCCAGAAAGGTTGATAAAGCTTGTGTCCCAGTAAGGAACTTGATATAGATATCCTTAGGGATAAGGAGTCTGTGGCTCTCAGTATCTCTCAGTACTCCGATGTACATAGGTGGAGAAAAAAGCTCACAATAGTGTAACTCCGATATAACTTTTAATAGGTAAAAATAAAGGATTTCACTCACATTTAGTAGTTTAAATTCAGGCAGATAAAATTTGTAAGGCGAGTCTGGAAACCTTCCTGGGCGTGGAGTGCGCTTGGGATGGTTCCTGGTCCCGGCGTGCGTTACCCCCCCCCCCCCCCCGGACAACAGCAGGACCCCCCCGGCTCACTCACCCTGCCTGGACACCTGGATATCTGGACATGTGCAGCAGCAAGCGGCGGTGGCTTTGGCTTCTTCCCCCTCAGTCTTCTGTGTCTCCTCCCTCCTCCTCCATGCCCAATAGCATGGCTTCTCCTTTTGGCCAATAGGGAAACGGGTCTCAGGACCCGTTCCTGATTGGCCAGGAGGAGGATCCGTGTGACAATAGTGAATTTTCATTCGCTATTGTCACACAACTGGGTGGGAGCTCTGCGTCCTGAGCCCACCCTTTTTTTTTAGCCTATTAGAGCCTCTGGCTCTAATCACATGCAAAAAAAAAAAAAAAAGCCCCATTGAACTCCATGCGTCCAGCGCCCTGCATGTAGATTAGGGGGCGGGACGCATGGATAGGGGGGGCGGCGCCCCTGCGCCCCCAATGCACCAGCCTCCACTGCTCATAAATCTGTTCAATTGAGGAGCCCGTGATAAAAAAAAAAATCGTGATCACTTCCTCAGAGTGGTACGATGTTACTAAAACTGTATTGCTCTGGTCACAGTGCGTTAAAAGAAAATCATAAAAAAAAAGAAAAAAACAAAACAAAATTTAAAATAAATTATTAACCACTTGACGACCGACGCAAGTACATATACTGCGGCGGTCAGCCCCGTGCAGGCAAAGTGACGTATGGGTACATCACTCGCCTGCGAGCCAAAAGGGGAGAGTGTGCGCCGCCGGAGGTGTGCTCCGGCCACCGCTCGTTCACGGGCATCCCCGTGCGAATGACCGGCGGGTCCGATGTCCGCCGGTCACTCGCGATCTTCCG